>NC_134399.1:147051330-147188850 GCF_050003625.1 Haematobia irritans
TATATGTATAATTATTTTTACACGGTTCCCAGAG
This sequence comes from Haematobia irritans, assembly GCF_050003625.1. NCBI lineage: Eukaryota > Metazoa > Arthropoda > Insecta > Diptera > Muscidae > Haematobia > Haematobia irritans. The sequence goes on from NC_134399.1 coordinate 147,051,365, forward strand.
GGTATGTTTTAAAATCACGTATCGAATTCCTCCAAGAGATTCCGCACCGATATGAGATTATGGACCGATATGAAACAATTTTTGCATGGTTGTTGGAGAAAGTATACTGATGGTTGTACATAATTTCAACCTGATCAGTAAAAATTTGCTTTTCCAAGTGACTCCTAATTTTGTAAAAATTTTATTTCTATTGAAAATTTTGACAAAATTTTATATCTATAGAAAATTTTGTCTATTATCCAAATATCTTTAGAAAATGTTGTCAAAATTTTATTTATTTACAAAATTTTGTCAAAATTTGATTTCTTTAGAAATTTTTGTTCAAAATTTTATTTCTTTAAAAAATGTTGTCAAAACAATAGACAGTTTTGTCAAAGTTTTATTTCTTCAGAAAATATTGTCAAAATTTTATTTCTACAGAGAATTTTGTAAAATGTTTTTCTATAGAAAATTATGTCAGAATTTTATTTCTACGAGGGCGGTTCGGAAACTTCTTAGCCTATCAATGAAAGAGAATAGTTAGTTTTTCAAAAATATTTGTATTTTTCAATATAATCTCCTGAAACTTCAATACACTTAGTCCAACGCTTTTCTAGTAATTCTATCCCTTGATTAAAATAGTTTTCCTCAAGGACTTCAAAATAGTGGTTTACAACTGTAATTGCATCTTCATTTGAGGTAAAACGCTTGCCAGCAAGGATTTTTTTTAGATTTGGGAACAATCTGGATTATAAGGTGGGTGGTCAAGCAAATCGTACTTTAATTCGTTAATTTTAGCCATTGTTAAAACACTCTTCTGCGCTGGTGCGTTGACTTGATGAAAAATTATTTTTTTGTGTTTTAAGCCAGGACGTTTTTCTCGTATTTGTACATTTAATTGATCCAAAAGGTTGCAATAGTACTCTGAATTTATTGGTTTACCCTTTTGCAGATAGTCAATCAGTAAAATACCTTTGAAGTCCCAAAAAAACCGTTGCCATAACCTTACCAGCCGATTGAATTGTTTTTGCCTTCTTTGGGGCACTTCCTCCAGCTTCAGTCCATTATTTGGATTGTTCTTTTGTCTCTGGAGTATAGTGGTGGATCCATGTCTCATCAACAGTTATGAAACGACGCTTAAAATCCATTTTATTTCGCTTAAAACGATCCAAACAAGCTTGAGAAATATTCATTCTTATGCGTTTTTGATCGACTGTTAACAAATGCACCCATCTTGCAGAAATCTTTTTCATCTGTAGTTCTTCATGCAAATTTAAATAGACTCTATCATTTGAGATGCCCATGATATTAGCAATTTCACGCACTTTTATTCGTCGATCATTTAATACCATATCATGCACTTTGGCTACAATTTCTGTTGTTCTTGCTTTTTTTGGACGTCCACTACGTGGTTCATCTTCAATTCTTGTACGGCTACGTTTAAATTCAGTAACCCATTTTTTTACTGTTGCATATGAAGGAGCACTTTCACCTAACACATTCACCATATCATTATGAATTTCTTGTCCCGATAAACCTTTTTTATGTAAATATTTAATGACAGCAAGCATTTCTAATTTTTCCATTGTAAAAAAAATTGCCGATGCGTCTTTTTTGAACACTTGTTTCTGTATGAAGGAGTTGCCAGATCGAAACAAAATTTAACATGTGTTCATAACACAGATGGAAGTTTCCAAAACACTTAACTTTTTTCTGTTTATACAGCGCTTTTTGTGCTAGGCTAAGAAGTTTCCGAACTGCCCTCGTATATTGTCAAAATTTTACTTCTAAAGAAAATTTTGACGAAATTTTATTTCTACAAAAACATTTTTAAAAATGTTATTTCTACCGAAAACTTTATCAAAATATTATTTCTTTAGTATTTTTTTTTTCAAAGTTTTATTTCTTTAGAAAATTTTATCAAAATTTTATTTCTGTAGAAAATGTTGTCAAAATTTTGTAAAAATTATTGTTTTCTATAAAAAATTTTGTCAAAATTTTATTTCTATAGAAAATGTTGGCAAATATTTCATTACTATAGAAAATGTTGTCAAACTTTTATTTTTATAGACAATTTTGTCTAAATATTATTTCTATAGAAAATTTTGTGAAAACTTTATTTCTATAGAAAATTTTGTCAAAATCATATTTCTATAGAAAATTTTTGTCAACATTTTATTTCATTCGTTTTTTTTTTATTGTTGTTTTTTTTATACCCTCCATCATAGGATGGGGGTATATTAACTTTGTCATTCAGTTTGTAACACATCGAAATATTGCTCTAAGACCCCATAAAGTATATATATTCTGGGTCGTGGTGAAATTCTGAGTCGATCTAAGCATGTCCGTCCGTCCGTCCGTCCGTCTGTTGAAATCACGCTAACTTCCGAACGAAACAAGCTATCGACTTGAAACTTGGCACAAGTAGTTGTTATCGATGTAGGTCGGATGGTATTGAAAATGGGCCATATCGGTCCACTTTTACGTATAGCCCCCATATAAAGGGACCCTCAGATTTGACTTGTGGAGCCTCTAACAGAAGCATATTTCATACGATCCGGATGAAATTTAGTACATAGTGTTGGTATACGGTATCTAACAATCATGCAAAAATTGGTCCACATCGGTCCATAATTATATATAGCCCCCATATAAACCGATCCCCAGATTTGGCTTGCGGAGCCTCTAAGAGAAGCAAATTTCATCCGATCCGGCTGAAATTTGGTACATGATGTTGGTATATTGTCTCTAACAACCATGCAAAAATTGGTCCATATCGGTCCTTAATTACATATAGCCCCCATATAAACCGATCCCCAGATTTGGCGTGTGGAGCCTCTAAGAGAAGCATATTTCATCCGATCCGGCTGAAATTTGGTACATGGTGTTAGTATATGGTCTCTAACAATCATGCAAAAATTGGTCCACATCGGTCCATAATTATATATAGCGCACATATAAACCGATCCCCAGATTTGGGTTGCGGAGCCTCTAAGAGAAGCAAATTTCATCCGATCCGGCTGAAATTTGGTACATGGTATTGGTATATGGTCTCTAGCAACCGTGCAAAAATTGGTCCATATCGGTCCATAATTATATATGCCCCCATATAAAACGTTCTCCAGATTTGACTTCCGGAGCCTCTTGGAGGAGCAAAATTCAGCCGATTCGGTTCAAATTAGGAACGTGGTGTTAGTATATGGTCGCTAACAACCATAACAAAATTGGTCCAATCACACAAAAATTGGTCCATAGCGGTTCATAATCATGGTTGCCACTAGAGCCAAAAATAATCTACCAAAATTTTATTTCTATAGAAAATGTTGTCAAAATTTTATTTCTAGAGAAAATTTTGTTAAAATATAAATTTATAATAAAATTTTCATCATTGTCAAATTTTTATTTCTATAGAAAATTTTGTTCAAATTTTATTCGGTTCATAATCATAGTTGCCATTCGAGCCAAAAATAATCTACCAAGATTTTATTTCTATAGAAAATTTTGTCAAAAGTTTATTTCTATAGAAAATTTTGTTAAAATTTTATTTCTGTAGACATTTTTGTCAAAATTTTCTTTCTATAGAAAATTTTGTGAAAATTTTATTTCTATAGAAAATTTTGTTTTTTGATTTTTTGATTTAATATATACCACGGACTTACATACAATTTAGAAGATGGTGTGAGGAGGTTTTAAGATACCTTGCCATTGGCAAGCGTTAACGCAACTTAAGTAATTCGATTGTGGGTGGCAGTGTTTAGAAGAAGTATCTACGCAATCCATGATGGAGGGTACATAAGCTTCTGCCTGGCCGAACTTACGGCCGTATATACTTGTTTTCTTTAAATATTGTTGTGGTTTTTGATTCCAGTTTAAAACCATGTATTTACTAAACTACAAGTGTAGCTTAACCAACAGCATCATCTACTTGCAGCAAAACTATCAACCAATTATCAGAATAAATTTAGGCAGTTCACTAAACCCAAAACTGAACCACACTTGCACCTTCCGCAAAAAGGTTTTGCATGATAGCCGGCTTATGCCGAAATAAATTCGTACAAACATATATTCAGGGTCGTGGTGAAATTCTGAGTCGATCTGAGCATGTCCGTCCGTCCGTCCGTCCGTCTGTTGAAATCACGCTAACTTCCGAACGTAACAAGCTATCGACTTGAAACTTGGCACAAGTAGTTGTTATTGATGTAGGTTGGATGGTATTGCAAATGGGCCATATCGGTCTACTTTTACGTATAGCCCCCATAGGTTAGGTTAGGTTAGGTTTCTTTAAATATTGTTGTGGTTTTTGATTTCAGTTTAAATCCATGTATTGACTAAACTAAACTAACCTAACCTAGCCCCCATATAAACGGACCCCCAAATTTGGCTTGCGATTGTTCTAAGAGAAGCAAATTTCATCCGATCCGGCTGAAATTTGGTACATGGTGTTAGTATATGGTCTCTAACAACCAGGCAAAAATTGGTCCACATCGGTCCATAATTATATATAGCCCCCATATAAACCGATCCCCCGATTTGGCTTTCGGAGCCTCTAAGAGAAACAAATTTCATCCGATCCGGCTGAAATTTGGTACATGGTGTTGGTATATAGTCTCTAACAACCATGCAAAAATTAGTCCACATCGGTAAATAATTATATATATCCCCCATATAAACTGATCCCCAGATTTGGCTTGCGGAGCCTCTAAGAGAAGCACATTCATTCCGATCCGGCTGAAATTTGGTACGTGGTGTTAGTATATTGTCTCTAACCACCATGCCAAAATTGGTCCACATCGGTCTATAATTATATATAGCCCCCATATAAGCCGATACCCAGATTTGACCTCCGGAGCTTCTTAGAGGAGCAAAATTCAACCGATTCGGTTGAAATTTGGTATGTGATGTTAATATATGGCCTCAAACACCCATGCAAAAATTGGTCGAAATCGGTCCATAATTATATATAGCCCCGAAATATAAACCGATCCACAGATTTGACCTCCGGAGCCCCTTGGAAGAGCAAAATTCATCCGATTCGGTTGAAATTTGGTACGTGAATTTAGTACATGATATTTAACAACCATGCCAAAAGTGGTCCATATCAGTCCATAATCATATATAGCCTCCATATAAACCGATCCCGAGATTTGGTTTTGAAGCCACTTGGAGGAGCAAATCATCAACCCAAGTAATTCGATTGTGGATGGCAGTGTTTAGAAGAAGTTTCTACATTCATAGAAAAAAGTCTGCTAAAAACAGCAGTCGATGTCTGCTAAAAACAGCAGTCGATGTCTGCTGTTATATTTTTGTACTTCAGGGGCAAGTGAACTACAATTTATAAAATTTTTAGGTTATAAATTTTTCCCCAAAGCATATTAAAGAACCAAAAGTAGTTTTTGGGATATTTTTGCACTGTAATATACCTACAATCTCCTAAATACGATGAGCAAACATTTTGTTTGCTGTTATGCCTCAATTCGATAAATATTCAGATTTTTGTTCAAATACTATAGATATTCATAAAATATTGTTTTAAGTATGTTAGGATAGCTCCTAAGTTGACATTTTTATTTGTTTTAGCCAAAATAAAACATGTTTTAGTGTAATCGAGCTTAAAAAATAGCAGGAAATTTTTGCTATTTCAGCAAACAGTGACTGCTGTCCCTTTTTCAGCAGACTTTCTGCTGTTTTAGCAGACTTTTCTGCTGTCCCTACTAAGGAATTTCTTTGGGTGTACGCAATCCATGGTGGAGGGTACATAAGCTTCCGCCTGGCCGAACTTACGGCCGTATATACTTGTTTTAATTCAATTAAAATTTAAAGTGGAAAATGTTTAAATTGTGAAATTAAACAAACCTAGGTTCAGAATTTACTTAAGGCCATCCTCACATCTCCCTAATTTAATTAATTTATTTATTTAATTCATTTCGGCATAAGCCGGCTATCATGCAAAACCTTTTTCGGAAGGTTCAAGTGTGGTTCGCTTTTGGGTTTATTGAACTGTCTGAATTTATTCTGATAATTGGTTGATAGTTTTGCTGCAAGTAGGAATGTGGTAATTCCGAAACCTGCGTCCATCCAACCATCTTGCAGTCTGTAGGGCTTTGATCAAATAATTTTGACAAATATTCATTTCCCCTGTTGGTTAAGCTACACTTGTAGTTTAGTCAATGCATGGTTTTAGGCTGAAATAAAAAACAACAACAAATTTTATTTCTATAGAAAATTTTGTCAAAATTTTATTTCTAGAACATTTTGTCAAACTTTTATTTTTGTAGAAAATTTTGTCAAAAATGTATTTCTATAGAAAATGTTGTCGATTTTTTTTTAAAGAAAATTTCGTCAAAATGTTATTTCTTTAGAAAATTTTGTCAAAATTTGATTTCTTTAGAAGGTTTTGTCAAAATTTTATTTTTTAGAAAGTTTTGTCAAAATTTGATTTCCTCAGAAAGTTGTGCCAAGGTTAGGTTAGGTTAGGTGGCAGCCTGATGTATCAGGCTCACTTAGACTATTCAGTCCATTGTGATACCACATTGGTGAACTTCTCTCTTATCACTGAGTGCTGCCCGATTCCATGTTAAGCTCAATGACAAGGGACCTCCTTTTTATAGCCGAGTCCGAACGGCGTTCCACATTGCAGTGAAACTACTTAGAGAAGCTTTGAAACCCTCAGAAATGTCACCAGCATTACTGAGGTGGCATAATCCACCGCTGAAAAACTTTTTGGTGTGCGGTCGAAGCAGGAATCGAACCCATGACCTTGTGTATGCAAGGCGGGCATGCTAGCCATTGCACCACGGTGGCTCAAGTTTTGCCAATGTTTTATTTCTTTAGAAAATCTTGTCAAAATTTTATTTTATAACATTTTATTTATTTAGAAATATTTTTTCAAAATTTTATTTTTGTAGAAAATTTTGTTAAAATGTTATTTAAGAATTTCATTAATAAATTACCTCCAAGTTGGAGTAGACTATTTTGCAAAGGCTTGTAAAACAGCATGAATTCTACCAATTTACAAAACAGTAAAAATTCTAACATTTTTGGTAGAATTTGAGATATGGCAGATGACTACATTCGCTGTTATGTTTGTAGTACCCATGGTCTTTATTGCTCCCTGACGGTCTATGATATCAGCGCCTCTGCATATCGGGCTTATGAACTTAAGTTCTAAAATGCTGCAACCGTTGTCCAGCTTATATGACTCCCTAATTCCTAACTCTTTGCAGTAAATACCACTGTCGGTGCCTTCAAACTTTTTTCATGCATCCGTATAAATGTTGCGGTCCCCAAAGGGTAGTCGCTTTTCTTACCAATCCTCTACACTTGGAATAACCGATTTCAACTTGTCTGCTCTTATATATTGCCCAACTGAAGCAATGAGTTCTGTGTGCCTACAATCCGCCTTTCCAAGCGAGTCCATGCTCTTCAGTTTCATCTATTTTCCTGATAAGCAGATCAAGTGGGCAGACTCCCATCAATACGAATAGAGCTGCGGTGACCATTGTTTTGTGTAATCGTTTTCAAAAGTAAATTGCTCTCCACATATTTTCCCATCAGTGGATGAGTCGATGTATAGTTTTTACCGAACCACCCACATATTTATTTATTATCACAATGTTTCTAATTATTTAGTGGTAATGTATGTGCTGACTGAATATGTAATGAAATTCTCTATTTGTTAATCCCAATTTGAAGTTCAGCCACTCAGCAACCAAATTTTTAAAAATGAGTCAAACATATGTTAAACCACTTGTATCGTTAAAATAGCCCAAAATGTCCATAAAACGCGTACATGGTGAATATACCACAAAACAAACAATTAATTTGCAATGATGCTTGTCGCAATGGTGTTATGGTAGCAGCAGCAAACCATTGCATAATACTTAAAAAAAACGACGAAAATCTACTCCCAACTACTCCACCTTAAATCAAGGCACCTCCGACGACTGCTGCGGAATTTAATCAAGAAAACTCAGGAGAATGGCGTTGAAAACACCATTAAATATCACCCATATCCAGACTTGAACATAAACCCTTAATAGTCTGGTCGTGTTTTTTTTTTGGTCGTCTTTAGCCTTAACTCTGGGCCAAGGCAACCAACCTTAAGTTAAGAAATGAGGAAGGACATGCAATGGCATCAATAACACAATCCTCATCATCAACAGCAACAGCAGGAGTTAAAGCTAAATATGCGTAAAATAGCCAGAAAAAGATTATAGCTTCCACAAAAAAAAAGCACACACACACTTTTTGTTGGCCAAAAAATTGTGCGATGTTTTTTTATGGTTTTGCTAACTTGTTGTGGCAATACCTATTTCTGCCATTGCTCCTTTGAACACTACAGAGTTTAAATTAAAAATTACCGTGTAAGGTTTATTAACCCTGCTGGTGAGAAGATTTTTCTTCTTTTACTTGCCTTCCAAGTTTATCGCAGTGTGATGGTGATGGCTCAGAGATTATCACACGTTAGTTTTTATGACCATGCAGGAGGTCGTTTCATTGTGGGTTCGCGAGAGAGAGAGAGAGAAGGGTTGCGGGCGCCCAAAAGAGAGGAAGATTTCTGAGCATAGCCTGGCAAGAAAAGGTTAATGGATTCGAATTTCGAAATGAACGAAGAAATATAATTCTTGTCTGCAATCGGTCTTTGTTTGGTTCATCATCATCATCATCATCATCAGCATCATCGGTGCTATCATCATTACCAGTCGCAGATGTATAACCTGCATTTGGCTGATGATCATCAGAAGTATCATCATCATTAGCCAGTGCTGCCTACCAATCTTATGCTGCTCTAATGCCACCGCCACTGCTGTAAGTGTACAAATGATGCGGAAACTTTTAATAAACAAAATTGTTCCCCATATGCAAGGCGGCCGGAGCAGCGCAAGCGCTTTAGATATTTGCACATTTTGTATGTTTTATTTTTTTCGGATTTCTATGATTTCGGCAAAAATGTAGACCATAAACAGCTTAAGCTTTTTCGACGTGCTTTTGCAAACATAGTGACCGGTAACTCCAAATTGCATGCAATAACACCAACACCACCACCACCATCACCACCACCACTTAACTGCTGAGTACCACCATGTGTGTCTCTTCATTGTGACTGTGTCAGGTTAATGCTCGTTGTGAGCGAATATTGTCTGCTTTGTTGTTGTTTCGATTTTCTTCTAGAGGAGTCATATCATGACATTAAAAGTCGCGTGACTATCTCGTGCTTTGGCTTTTGCTCTACTGCTTCAAAAGCTTTTGCTTGTGATTTTCACACATTTTATTTGCCTAGGGTTACCATACTTTGTTTATATCTCCCGATTCGATTCGAAGATATGTATATTTTGAATCCAATCAAAACAAGTATTCATTTCTGTCCATTTTAATACCATAGACCAAAGCTAGTATACACCCAAGCTTTATCATTGTTTTCATAATATTGGCCTGATAACTTAAAATTCGTATACAATTTCGAACGTGTTGTTGTTAACTTGTGTCTGTGTTTGTTTAGCCATGTCCATTCGACATTACTTAAGTCTGCCTGCATGAAGACTAGCAAAATATTATCTTTGGATGAGGAACATGCCACAAAATTTTATTTCTATATAGAAAATTTTGTCAAAATGTTATTTCTATATAGAAAATTTTGTAAAAATTTTATTTCTATACAGAAAATTTTGTCAAAGTTTTATTTGAAAATTCAATAAAAATTTTAATTGGAAATATTTTTGTGAGAATTATTTGCCAGAATTGTGTACCATTTTTATACCCTCCACCATAGGATGAGGGTATATTAACTTTGTCATTCCGTTTGTACCACATCGAAATATTGCTCTAAGACCCCATAAAGTATATATATTCTGGGTCGTGGTGAAATTCGGAGTCGATCTGAGTATGTCCGTCCGTCCGTCTGTTGAAATCACGCTACCTTCCAAACGAAACAAGCTATCGACTTAAAACTTGGCAAATGGGCCATATCGGTCCACTTTTACGTATAGCCCCCATATAAACGGACCCCCAAATTTGGCTTGCCGATCCTCTAAGAGAAGCAAATTTCATCCGATCCGGCTGAAATTTTGTACATGATGTTAGTCCCTAATGACCATGCAAAAATTGGTCCACATCGGTCCATAATTATATATAGCCCCTATAAACCCATCCCCAGATTTGGCTTGCGAAGCCTCTAAAAGAAGCAAATTTCATCCGATCCGCTAGAAATTAGGTACATGGTGTCAGCATATGATCTCTAACAACCATGCAAAAATTGGTCCACATCGGTCCATAATTATATATAGCCCCCATATAAGCCGATCCCCAGATTTGGCTTGCGGAGCCTCTAAAAGAAGCAAATTTCATCCGATCCGCTAGAAATTAGGTACATGGTGTCAGCATATGATCTCTAACAACCATGCAAAAATTGGTCCACATCGGTCCATAGTTATATATAGCCCCAATATAAACCCATCCCCCCGATTTGGCTTGCGGAGCTTCTAAGAGAAGCAAATTTCATTCGATGCCACTGAAATTTGGTACATGGTGTTGGTATATGGTCTCTAACAACTATGCAAAAATTGGTCCACATCGGTCCATAATTATATATAGCCCCCATATAAACCGGTCCCCCGATTTGGCTTGCGGAGCCTCTAAGAGAAGCAAATTTCATGTGATCCGGCTGAAATTTTGTACATGGTGTTGGTATATGGTCTCTAATGGCCATGCAAAAACTGGTCCACATCGATCAATAATTATATATAGCCCCCATATAAACCGATCCCCCGATTTGGCTTGCGGAGCCTCTAATAGAAGCAAATTTCATTTGATCCGGATGAAATTTGGTACATGGTGTTGGTATATGGTCTCTAACAACTATGCAAAAATTGGTCCACATCGGTCCATAATTATATATAGCCCCCGTATAAACAGATCCCCCGATTTTACTTGCGGACCCTCTAAGGGAAGCAATTTTCATGCGATCAGGCTTAAATTTTGTACATGGTGTTGGTATATGGTCTCTAATGACCATGCAAAAGTTGGTCCATATCGGTCCATAATTATATATAGCCCCCATATAAACCGATCCCCCGATTCGGAAGCAAATTTCATCCGATCCGGCTGAAATTTTGTACATGCTATTGGTATATGGTCTCTAACAACCATGCAAAAATTGGTCCACATCGGTCCATAATTATATTTAGCCGCCATATAAACAGATCCCCCGATTTTGCTTGCGGACCCTCTAAGGGAAGCAAATTTCATGCGATCAGGCTTAAATTTTGTACATGGTGTTGGTATATGTTCTCTAATGACGATGAAAAAACTGGTCCACATCGGTCCATAATTATATATAGCCCTCATATAAACCGATCCCCACATTTGACCTCCGGAGCCCCATGGAAGAGCAAAATTAATCCGATGAGGTTGAAATTTGGTACGTGATGTAAGTATATGTTATTGGTAGCCACCGTGGTGCAATGGTTAGCATGCCCGCCTTGCATACACAAGTCGTGGGTTCGATTCTTGCTTCGACCGAACACCAAAAAGTTTTTCTGCGGTGGATTATCCCACCTCAGTAATGCTGGTGACATTTCTGAGGGTTTCAAATCTTCTCTAAGTGGTTTCACTGCTATGTGGAACGCCGTTCGGACTCGGCTATAAAAAGGAGGTCCCTTGTCAGTGATCTCAACATGAAATCGGGCAGCACTCAGTGATAAGGGAGAAGTTCACCAATGTGGTATCACAATGGACTGAATTGTCTAAGTGAGCCTGATACATCGGGCTGCCACTTAGCCTAACCTTCATATCAGTCCATAATTGTATTAGCTCCCATATAAACCGATACCCAGATTTGACCTCCGGAGCCTCTTGGAAGACCAAAATTCATCTGATTCAGTTGAAATTTGGTACGTGATGGTAATATATGGCCTCAAACACCAATACAAAAATTGGTCGAAATCGGTCCATAATTATATATAACCCTCACATAAACCGATTCCCCGATTTGACATCCGGCGCCCTTTGGAAGAGCAAAATTCATCCGATTCGGTTGAAATTTGGTACGTGATGTTAGTATATTGTATCAGCCCATAATTATATATAGCCCCCATATAAACCGATCCCCATATTTGACCCCCGGTGCCTTTCGGAGAAGCAAAATTCATCCCATCTGGTTGAAATTTGGTACGTGGTGGTAGTATATGATATTTAACAACCATGTCAAAAGTGGTCCATATCAGTCCATAATCATATATATCCCCCATATAAACCGATCACGAGATTTGGTTTTGGAGTCGCTTGGAAGAGCAAATTTCATGCGAGTCAGTTGAAATTTAGTACATTGTGCTAGTATATGGCCGTTAACAGCCATGACTAAATAAATCGGTCTATAGTTATATATAGCCCTCAGACAAATGGATCCCCAATCACACAAAAATTGGTCCATATCAAGTTCATAATTATATATAGCCCACATATAAGCGACCCCCATATTCAATTCTGGCTGCAAAAGCAAATACCATATCGATTCGTAATTATTTGTAGACTTACCTATACATAACTTTTTTGTCTAATATATACCACTTATAGACTAACTAACAATTTAGAAAACGATGTTAAGAAATGTTAAGATACCACAACCCAATTAATTCGATTATGGATGACAGTCTTTCGTAGAAGTTTCTACGAAATCCATGGTGGAGGGTACATAAGATTCGGCCTGTCCGAATTTACGGCCGTAAATACTTGTTTATAAGTGTGATGGTAACTAAAACACATTTGTGAATTTTTCTTTTTAACCGAAAGCATTCACAATTCCATTTATATGGCAAGCCAGTTCGAAAACAAATTTTTCGTTCATACTCTAATTCTACACTTGAGAGGCATATTTTTTATTTTGTGTATGGGAATTTCTTTGAAGTTTTTAGAAGTGTGACAAAGCTTTTCAGTTGAGTTTGGATGAATTCAGAGATACAGAGGAGTTCTAATTGTTATAGAGAGAGAGAGAGAGAGAGAGAGAGGGAGGGAGAGAGAAAATATAATGTAATACAAATACCAATTGTTTTTACTACAAATTTATATAATTTGAAATGCATAGTCTTAAAAAATTTAATCTTTTCTATTTCGTTTTGCAATAAATTTTGTTTTAATATTCACAGTTCTTAAATATAATCCACCATTAATTGATATTTGATATTTATTTAATATTTCCTCTTTATGTGCTCATGTTTGGTTATGCTCTTCTCATTATTCTCTCCCTCTCTCTGTCTATAACGCTCACAACAAAAACTCACTATTACTCTACAACTGCATTGCATGCCCTGAAAATCCAGACCTACATCAACATTTTCCACTTTGAGAATAAACCAGATGCGGCAATAACACCATCAACAGCAACAACAACAACAACATGCCTGTCTAAAATTATGCCAAGCTGAAAATTGAGCAGAATAAAACAGGATAGCATAGTCGAAAACCCCGAAAAACTTCCAGGCGCATCTTTAAAAATTGTGTCACTTAACATCAACAAACAAACCTAGCAGAACTTCACACATATACAAAAAAAAGAGATTTAAACTAATACAAGTAAACTAAAACTAAAACTAAATTTCAGCAGGCTAAGTGATTAAAACACATATGAACATGGAAAACTTTAAAATTGTTAAAATATTTGAAATTATTCCATTTTTCTTGCCACTGCAAATCCTTACTGGTTTATGCCGACTGTTGTCTTTTATAGCAATGGATATTAAACGTCATCATGATTGCATCACAGAGTAACCTCAAAATTTCTTGAGATACTAGATGCAACTACCACGTCAGAGTACCAGAAATTATCAACATCCGTAACAATGGCAATAATAAAAGCACACACACACAAACAATCATGTCATCCTCTGTAATCGGCCTCCCATTCACATAAACTCTCAATGATGATTAGCTGGTAATACCACTCGGTCATAATGACCAATGCAAATTCATTATGATGTATTCTGCATTCAGTACAGTATTTTCTCACCTATGTATACGTAACGGTAAAACTTCTCTCTGGCATATCTCTCTCGGCTTTTCCATTGTAGTTTGCCATCAAGTCTGTATTTCAATTTTGGGTTACAACCGGGTTAAACTATTTGCTCGCGACACATTAGCGTGTGCAGCCGATAACAAAAACAAACACGTTTCTCCTGACGCAAATTGAAAGCGTATTGACCTCCGTAATATTCGACAAAATAATTATATTTTGGATAAAAAAAATGACAATGAGATGTGTCGTAATTAAAGAAAATATTTTACAAAAATTTATAACATTTTGGGAAATGTTTATGGTTCCTTTAAAAATTTTGAGTTCTACATTTGAGAATATCTGTCATTGTATGGGTCTGTGTGTCTGTGTCAATTTGTGTGTCAATACATTTAGTTTTGTACAGGTTTTTCATTTCATCGTCATAGTTTATGATGTGAATGCCTTCTGCAAAACATGGTCGTTGTTTTTTTGTTGCTGTTTCTGCTGCGGATACTGCAGACATCGTTTCAGGGCAGAAAACAGAAAACACGTTGCACTATAGCCAATTTTGACTTGTTTTACTGTTGTTGTTGTTGTTGTTATCGTTGGGTGTATTATACACAAATACTTATGAATCGATGTATGTAAATGTGTGTTTGTGTGTCTCTTACTTAATGTGCAATAGCAGTAGCAGAAGCATGTAGCAGAAATAATAGTTACCGGAAAATATATTATGCAAGAAGAGCTTTGTGTATGAATAGCGCAATAGGAAGCAATTATATCACCAGAGAACTAACACCACACATGGAGAGTTAAATAAAATAGAGAGAGACACTATAACAACATGAGAAATAACTGGAATTTTCTATGTTGTTCGATTTGAACTACATAATGTATGAAATAACATATATTTTTATTCCTGTTAGCTACAGTAGAGGCCAATGTTAAAAACACCTCGCAATGGTCATTTCTGACATTGAACTACTGAATTTGGAATTTATCAATGTTGAGCCATCATTTGGGTATAGGTTATTAACCTTTGATTATTTAAAATTTGAATTGAAAATTTATGAAATAAACAAAACAAAGAAATAGTTATTTTAGATGTGAGTATGTAATACTCAACTCCTACATATATATATTTTTTTGTTTCAAGAGAAAAAATTCAAAGCCCACATAGGTCTTATCTAGTTTTCTTCTGGGTATTGTTAGTGTATGATATAGTATAAAGTAAAAAATCCAATAAATAATAAAATCGAAAAGTTTGTTTGGATATATTTCAAAAGAAAAATAATGTAGCCACACATCGAGTAAAGTGTAGAAGTTCTACTTCTGATTATGTTCAATGGGTTAGAGTGGCGAATTTAACATAGACATGTCCTAAGCGAGTATGAATTGATGTCCTTTCGATTACGGATTCAATGTATCAGAACTAGTTTTTTAGTCATTTAAGTTGTGGTAGTAGAAAGAAACCATTGAGCAATGGTTCCTAAACGATTGCATTGTAATCAGATATGGTCAAATTTTTAAATAACTTCAAACTTTTGAGAAAAGTAATTCGTTTCTAATAAAGTTTTTATTTATTTAATAAGAAGTACCCAGCAAAAAAAGTGTCGCCAAAAAAGTAATGAAAATGTTCTTTTTGGATCCGGAAGTGGTGCAAAATTGACGCAGAAGCGATGAATCTAACATGGGCTTGTCATAGGACGGAAGTTCTTCATTTCAACAGCCGTTGCACGGAATTTGCTTCACTTCTTTAGGTGTGATCCGAATTCAATGTTTTGGATTTAAATTAAAAAATTCTGTGATATTTCTTTTCAAATAAATAATTTTTATAATTTTTTATAATTTTTAATGGATTCTAACGATTGTCCGAAACGTTAGACCTCAAATATTTTCAAAAATGCACAATTTTTTCAGATTGGATTTAGCATTTTTTTCGACAAAGTTTAAATGATTTGTACCATTTTATGAATTCTTATTCTGTTTTTAACCTATTTGAAACAAAAAAAGTTAAAATTATCCATTAAAAGTATGAAAAAACCAAGTTGTAAAAAATTGAATTAAAAGAACTTCCTGGGTAGTTAAAATAAAGAACATCATTGGGAGTGCATCTTCTTCTGCTTCTGGAAGTGCTTTTAAAGTTGTGTCTTTGGAAGAACTTCCAAATTTTTTTGCTGGGTATATACGGCCGTAAGTTCGGCCAGGCCGAATCTTATGTACCCACCACCATGAATTGCGTAGAAACTTCTACTGAAGACTGTCATCCACAATCGAATTACTTGGGTTGCGGTAACACTTGCCGATGGTAAGGTATCTTAAAACTTCCTAACACCGTCTTCTAAATTACAGGGTAGTCCATAGTCGTATATATTAAACTAAAAAAGGCCGATTAAATACGTATATAATTAAGTTTAAAGTTTCTATAGAAATAAAATTCTGACAAAATTTTCTATAGAAATAAAATTTTGACAAAATTTTCTATAGAAATAAAATTTTGACAAAATGTTCTATAGAAATAAAAATTTTCTACAGAAATAAAATTTTTACGAATGAGAAATAACATTTTGACAATGTTTTCCATAAAAATAAAATTTTTTGTAGATTATTTTTGGCTCGAGTGGCAACCATGAATATGAACCGATATGGACCAATTTTTGTGTGATTGGGGATCGGCTATATATAACTATAGACCGATATGGACCAATTTTGGTATGGATATTAGCGGCCTTATACTAACACCACGTTGCAAATTTCAACCGGATCGGATGAATTTTGCTTCTCCAAGAGGCTCCGGAGATCAAATCTGGGGAACGGTTTATATGGGGGCTATATAATTATGGACCGATATGGACCATTTCTTGTGTGTTTCTTAGAGACCACATTCTAACACCATGTTCCAAATTTCAACCGTATCGGATGAATTTTGCTCCTCCAAGAGGCTCCGGAGGACAAATCTGGGAATCAATTTATATGGGGGGCTATATATAATTATGGACCAATATGAACCAATTTTTTCATGGTCATGAGAGAACATATACCAACACCATGTACCAAATTTCAGCAGGATCGGATGAAATTTTCGTTTCTTAGAGGCTCCGTAAGCCAAATCGGGGGATCGGTTTATATGGGGGCTATATATAATTATGGACCGATGTGGACCAATTTTTGGATAGTCATTAGAGAACATATACCAATCGGATGAAATTTGCTTCTCTAAGGGGCTCCACAACCCAAATCGGGGGATAGGTTTATATGGGGGCTATATCTAATTATGGACCGATGTGGACCAATTTTTGCATGGTTGTCAGAGACCATATACTTACACCATGTACCAAATTTCAGCCGGATCGGATGAAATTTGGTTCTCTTATAGGCTCCGCAAGCCAAATCGGGGGATCGGTTTATATAGGGGCTATATGAATTATGGACCAATTTTTGCATGGTTGACCATATACTAACACCATGTACCAAATTTCAGCCGGATCGGATGAAATTTGTCTCTCTTAGAGCGATCGCCAGCCAAATTTGGGGGTCCGTTTATATGGGGGCTATACGAAAAAGTGGACCAATGTTTGCATGGTTGTTAGAGACCATATACTAACACCATGTACCAAATTATAGCCGGATCGGATGAAATTTGCTTCTCTTAGTGCAATCGCAAGCCAAATTTGGGGGTCCGTTTATATGGGGGCTATACGTAAAAGTGAACCGATATGGTCCATTTGCCATCCGACCTACATCAATAACAACTTCTTGTGCCAAGTTTCAAGTCGATAGCTTGTTTTGTTCGGAAGTTAGCGTGATTTCAACAGACGGACGGACGGACGGACGTGCTCAGATCGATTCAGAATTTCACCACGACGCAGAATATATATACTTTATGGGGTCTTAGAACAATATTTCGATGTGTTACAAACGGAATGACAAAGTTAATATACCCCCATCCTATGGTGGAGCGTATAAAAAGGCCGATTAAATACGTATATAATTCAGTTTGACAAAATTTTCTATAGAAATAAATTTTGAAAAATTTTGATAAAATGTTGACAAAATTTTCTATTGCAATAAAATTTTGACAAAATTTTCTCTTGCAATACAATTTTGACGAAATTTTCTCTTGCAATACAATTTTGACAAAATTTTCTATAGAAATAAAATCATGGAAAAATTTTCTATAGAAATAAAATGTTAGTAGATTATTTTGGGGGATCGGCTATATATAACTATCGACCGATATGGATCAATTTTGGCATGGTTGTTAGCGGCCATATACTAGCGCAATGTACCAAATTTCACCTCGTACCAAATTTTAACCGGATCGGATTAATTTTGCTCCTCCAAGAGCTCCGGAGGTCAAATCTGGCGATCGGTTTAAATTGGCGTTATATATAATTAAACCGGTATGGACCAATTTTTGCATAGTTGATAGAGACCATATAATAACACAACGTACCAAATTTCAACTGGATCGGGTGAAGTTTGCTCCTCCAAGGGGCTCCGGAGTTCAAATCTGGGGATCGGTTTATATGGGGGCTACATATAATTATGGACCGATATATACCAATTACTGCATGGTTGTTAGATAGCATATACTAACACCACGTACCAAATTTCAACCTAATCGGATGAATCTTGCTCATCCATGAGGCTCCGGAGGTCATATCTGGGGATCGGTTTATATGGGGGCTATATATAGAGACCATATCCAAATTTCAAGCGGATCGGATTAATTTTGCTCCTCTAAGAGGCTCCGCAAGCCAAATCTGAGCGTCGGTTTATATGGGGGCTATACATAAAAGTGGTCCGATATGGCCCATTTGCAATACCATCCGACCTACATCAATAACATCTAATTGTGCCAAGTTTCAAGTCGATAGCTTGTTTCGTTCGGAAGTTAGCGTGATTTCAACAGAATGGGTTTTATATATTACTGCGTGGCATTCCAGTGTGTAAAGGAACCCTTACGATTACTTTGTGAAAGTAATGAAAGGAGTTTGTAGTTGCTGAAGAACCAACTACATTGTGCAGAATGATACCTCCAACACCAGAGGGAATAGTATGTCAGGTGCAATGGTGCGTATGAATGTCATACACAAAATCCGCACCATTGTCCATCCACTAAACAATTACAACACCTGAGCACTCCAATACAAACATTTTAAACAAAGGTTTTCATACCTACATACATTTAAAATTTTTGCACATCATGAATTTCTAATATAGATTAATATTCTATTCATCATCTAGCAAAATGTGTTTATTCTAAATAACATTTTAATCACATAACAGCCTCTGTTACTAACAGCAATAAAAAACCAGCACGAGAAACAACCATAGCGAAAGATAAACAGAAACACCATCTGCCGTGCTAATAACATAATGCATTTGCTCTAATGTTTCATTTCCCATTTCATACCTCAACGTTTCCTCCAAACTCATGCAAACAACTGGAAAAAGCTTTTGTTTGTGCTCATCTTCTGGCCGCCTCTATAGAATGGCAAATTGTGGTAGCACGTTTTTGTCTGTCAAATTACCATACATGCCGATACACACAGGGCAATAAATGTTGACCGTAAATATTTCACTCTCCTAATGTTCTAAATACACATCTAGTGAGCTAGTCGTTGTAGTTGTTGGTGTTCGTACGATATACGAAAGCTACAAGCATTGGTGGTGAGAATAAAGCCGAACAATAATATGATTTCAAACAATTCATTCGGGCTCTAGGACAAACTCTCTGGGAACATTTTTCATGGGAGAAGTATGTAAGTGTGTGTGTGTGTGATGCAAAACTTTGAGACACTGTGTTTATATGGGCCTTACTCAATATTTTGTGCAATGCTGCTTTGATGAATACTTCCTAGGAGAGTGTGTGTGAGAACAATATGAGAATAACTGGATCTCCTGACTTTTTGCAATTTAATTTCAACTGCATGAGCATTGAGAGTGCGAAATACTTTGCGATTCCGGTATATATTAACGACAACGAAGGCAAAAAAAAAGAAACAAGCCTCAAACAGCAGCAGCACCACTACTTGGTGTTAGCATTGTCGGTATAGCATACAGCATTCGTGTGCGGCGTTTCACTGCTACTTGTCGTCGTATGGACTATAGCTCCGTGTGGTAATAATTTTTCATAGCGGAGAAGAAAAATCATAAAAGGCATGAAGGCATTGTAAAGTGTGTTTTCCCATTTAGGTTTTTTTCGTTCTACCCAATTTTTCTGGGGTAAATGTGTTTGTGAACGTGGGGCTTGAATAGAGCTTGAATGAGAAAGCCAGTGAATGTTTGGGCTATTAAGGCATGTATGTGGATTTTCGAATGAA
The DNA here is from genome assembly GCF_050003625.1 of Haematobia irritans. Lineage (NCBI taxonomy): Eukaryota > Metazoa > Arthropoda > Insecta > Diptera > Muscidae > Haematobia > Haematobia irritans. The sequence continues at coordinate 147,071,657 of NC_134399.1, forward strand.
ATGAAAAAGTTTTCAATGCAAAATCAAGTGTAAGGAAAAATACAAAGGCGAAGAAAATAATAAAATACAGATATTCAAACGATGAATATTAAGAAAAAGACTGAAGAAGAGTGTAATTGTTACAAGCAAACGCATTCACAGGCTTCAAATCGCTCTCTCTCTCTCTCTCTCTCATACTCTTCCTGAGTGAGGAAGTTATACGGTGCGGTATAAAACACGCGTGTATTTCGCAGTGAGTTTTGTTTTGTGTCTTTAGGTGTGAGAGTATGCAGTTTTCTCTATGTGTGTTTCTTTTTAATGGAAAAAAGTTGATAATTGTGAGAAAGGTGTTTAAGGAAATATCACGAACTGGGAAAAACCAACAGTGGTCAGATATGTTGAAAAAACTCACATATACTTGAATGATGATGATGATGATGATGATGATGATGATGACGATAATGCACATGAAAATGCTGTTTATAATGGCAAACACGAAGACGATTTCTCTTGAATGAAGCTTTAGGTGGCAAGGTGGCCAGAATGAAAATGCTTATAAAGACTCCTAGAAGTTCATAATGAAGAATGCAACCAATGTGATTATGATGACGTCGATAATGATAATAATGACGATGAGAACGACGACGACGTCGATGAAGAGGCTATGGCAGCATTATAATCGACAACACCAATGGTAGCAGTAGTAGTAGCAGCACCAACGACAACAATGACTAAAAGTAAGAAATAGTTTGATGTGCAGCATTGGAACAGTTTACTTTTGTTTTTCCGCGTGCTCGTACACGCGTTTATAAACGGAATACGGAAATAACCAATATATTAAAATAAATCAATCACACATACATTTGCAATATCAAGAAAATATACTTGCTTGCCAATATAAATATACAGTTTTCATCGATAAAAATTTATATAAAAAAATTATAAATTATTTTTTTTTTATTTGTTGATGTCCATTAAAATATTTCCAAAACAAAAACTAAACCGGAAATAAAATTTCAAGACGAAAAAAATACACTTTTTTCCAATACTTAAGAAACAGGAAGTTAAACAGTTTTGGTCATTTAAAGCTAAACAGCATTCCTGATTTCTATTCAGGTTGGTTAAAAATTCGATTACACCATCAACTTCGGCATCATCATCATCATTTTCATGTAGGCCAAATCCTACGAAGAACTACATATTAGTGAGTGTTTTACAAAATCCAGTTAAACCTTTCGGAAATATCATAGCAAGAAACACAATTAGAAAACTATTTAGTTGTGGCTGGAGGCAAGGAATTTCATAAAATGGCATCATTATTGACCACTAAACTAAAGGCGTCAATGACATTTTTGACTGTTCTAGTGTCGACGTAACCAACATATCCAGTTCTACATAAAGTACATTGTTTTTGTAAAGCATGTGTATTTCTGTGTGTATGTGTAAATGTGCATCGACCACTACAATTGAGTGCATGAGTAAAACAAAAATCAAGTAAAACAGTGAAAAAAAACAACAAACCCCATCGAAAGGAAAGTGGGAACAATTTTCCCCTTCTTAGAATGGGAAAAAGTTTTCAATTTAGTCTTTATTCTTTTATTTTATCATCGTTTCTTTTACTATGCGGCCATGCAATAATAAAGTTTAATACTTTCATAGAATGAAAGATGCAAAACATCAACCACAAAATAGGAAAGAAGAAAACAAAGTTTTGTAAATCGCACAAAAAGAGCAATAAACGGAAATTGTCTACATTTTGTTTTTACACAAATTCAGTTTTAACCTTATTCACGATATGGAAAACTGCCAGGAGGGTTGGAGAAAATGATAAAAAAACAAGACCAAAAAAAAGTGATTTTTTCTATTTTTATTTTAAAAAAAATATTTAATTTTTTCTTTTACATTTGTGTTTTTTTTACATTTTGTTTATATCCAACAGAGTAAATAAGCTTGTTAACATTTGTGTGTGAAAATGAAAAATATGAATTTTCAAAACTGGAAAATGTTTTCTATAATCAATTTAAATAAATTTAATCCGTTTAAAATACTACATCATCCCAGTCATCCCAAGAGAACATAAGACCAATGAAAATCGAAACTGGTATGTATTTGCAAAACTCGTATATGAATTGATTTAATTAAATTATGTAACACAAGTTATATCCTAAAAGTATGCTCTACAATTTTTAAATACTAAATGTCCTGAAAATAAGAGAAAAATGCATTTTTGTGCATAATTCTCCAAACTCAAAAAAAAAAACGTTTACTTGGATTCAATGATTTTGAACTTGTCTTAAGGATTTTGGTATTGATTCCGAGCCCAAAATGCGGATCTTTAAAATAAAGTGTTTTTTTGGAACCTATCTAGCTTTAAATCTGGGATCAATAAAATTTAAATTAGGTTAGGTTAAAGTGGCAGCCCGAGTAAATTTCAGGCTCACTTAGACTATTCAGTCCATTGTGATACCACATTTAACTAAAAGTACCTATTACATATGGGCACTTCTAGTCTTAACCACTGAATCTTCTCTATTATTTATTTTTGTTGAACCAATCAGATTGCTCCAAAAACATTAACAAACTGCTTAAGTTAACGTTTTCCAGGTCCGCCAGTAATCTAAAGCTATATGCCCCTAAAATTCGCTTACGCCTTACACAAAATGCAGGACACTCACACAAAAGGTGTTTAATTGATTCCTTTTCCTCCACATCATGACAGCTTGTACAATAGTCATTATACTTCGCACCAATAGTTTTTGCAAATTCGCCTATCAGGCAGCGACCCGTTATAGCAGATATCAGAAGTGCTATCTGACGCCTTGAGAACACTAGCATATCTAGTGTGCGGTTTAAGTTTAAATGGAGCCATATTTGCTTGGTGTCGTTAGAACCCTTGCAATTCTCCCATCGAATATTCTCCCATCATAACAGCCTTCTCACGCAGTAAGAGCTTGCAGGTGGCCAGAGGCATAGCAACAGATTCTAGTTCCCCTGGAATATGCAAGGTAGTTCCTAGCCTTGCTAACACATCTGCTTCGCAGTTCTCCGGTATGTTCCTATGGCCAGGCACCCATATTAGGTGAATATTGTACTGCTCAGCCATCTCGTTGAGAGCTTTGCGGCAGTCTATGGCCGTTTTCGAGTTAAGGAATACAGAGTCCAAGGATTTTATTGTAGGTTGACTGTCTGAGTATATATTAATGCCAACATTTTTTGGAAAATTACTTCTCAGCCAATTCGCCACCTCTTTTATTGCTAATATTTCAGCCTGAAAAACATTACAGTGATTAGATAATCTTTTCGCTATTCGAATTTCCAGATCTTTAAAATATACTCCGAATCCCACTTGTCCATTCAATTTGGAGCCATCAGTATAGAAATCTATATATCTTTTATTCCCCGGGGTCTGTGTACACCACGCCTCACTGTTGGGAATTAGAGTTTCAAACTTTTTGTTTTGCTAGGATTTAAACCACTACTTTAGGCACATCTGGCATTACTTTGAGGACCGAACTGTGAATTAGGATACAAGTCTAATTTGTGGAATTTTCAATTGATTTTTTTTTCTAAGATTTGCAAAATATTCAGGTTTACCAAACTTGATTAAGATCGGTTAATAAATATGACAATAATGACCAGATCGCTGAATATATATATTAGCTATATCTAAATCTGAACCGATTTTATTCAAAATCATCAGCGATTGTCTGTGAGCCGGAGAATTTGAGGATAATCGGCAGTACTTTGCACACAGAAATACATGAACAGACATACGGACATCGCTATGATGGGTCGTTATGATGGGTCCCACACTGGTCCTTTTTTGCATTACATGCACAAACTTCCTAACAAAAAACAAGTATATACGGTCGTAAGTTCGTCCAGGCCGAATCTTATGTACCCTCCACCATGGATTGCGTAGAAACTTCTAAGAAAGACTGTCATCCACGATCGAATTACTTGGGTTGTGGTATCTTAAAACTTCTTAACATCGTTTTCTAAACTGTGAGTTAGTCCATATGTGGTAGAGAGCCAGAATTGAAATATGGGGGTCGCCTATATGGGGGCTATATACAATTATGAACTTGATATCTACCAATTTTTTGTGATTGGGGATCGATTTATCTGAGGGCTATATATAACTACAGACCGATATGGACCTCATTAGGCATGGTTGTTAACGGCCATATACTAGCACAATGCACCAAATTTCAACTGACTCGGATGAAATTTGCTCCTCCAAGAGGCTCCAAAACCAAATCTCGGGATCGGTTTATATGGGACCACTTTTGGCATGTTTGTTAAATATCATATTCTACCACCACGTACCAAATTTCAACCAGATCGGATGAATTTTGCTTCTCCAAAAGGCACCAGAGGTCAAATCTGGGGATCGGTTTATATGGGGCTATATATAATTATGGACCGATTTCGACCAATTTTTGCATGAGTGTTTGAGGCCATATATTAACACCACGTACCAAATTTCAACTGAATCAGATGAATTTTGGTCTTCCAAGAGGCTCCGGAGGTAAAATCTGGTGATCGGTTTATATGGGGGCTATATATAATTATGGACCGATATGGACCATTTTTTGCATGGTCACTAGAGACCATATACTAACACCCTGTACCAAATTTCAGATGGATTGGATGAAATTTGCTTCTTAGAGGCTCCACAAGCCAAATCTGGGGATCGGTTTATATGGGGCTATATATAATTATGGACCGATTTCGACCAATTTTTGCATGGGTGTTTGAGGCCATATATTAACACCACGTACCAAATTTCAACTGAATCAGATGAATTTTGGTCTTCCAAGAGGCTCCGGAGGTAAAATCTGGTGATCGGTTTATATGGGGCTATATATAATTATTGACCGATGTGTACCAATTTTTGCATGGTTGTTAGAGATAATATGCTGACACCATGTACCAAATTTCAGTGTGATCGGATGAAACTTGCTTCTCTTAGAGTCCCCCCAAGCCAAATTTGGGGGTCGGTTTATATGGGCGCTATACGTAAAAGTGGACCGATATAGCTCATTTGCAATTCCATCCGACCTACATCAATAACAACTATTTGTGCCAAGTTTCAAGTCGATAGCTTGTTTCGTTCGGTTAGCGAGATTTCAACAGACGGACGGACATGCCTAGATCGACTCATAATTTCACCACGACCCAGAATATATATACTTTATGGGGTCTTAGAGCAATAATTCGATGTGTTACAAACGGAATGACAAAGTCAATATATCCCCGTCTTATGGTGGAGGGTATAAAAATATCGCCAAAAAGTATTGAAAATGTTCTTTTTGGATCCGGAAGTGGTGCAAAATTGCCGAATTCATCGCTTGAATTTATCATGGGCTTGTCATTGGACGGATGTCCATTATTTCAACAGCCGTTGCACTGAATTTGTATCACTTCTTTAGGTGTGATACGAATTCAGGGTTTTGGATGTGAATTAAAAAATTTTATGATGTTTTGACAAAAATTTATTTCTATAGAATATTTTGTCAAAATTAAACTTCTACAGATTTTTTTTCGAAATTTTAATTCTTAAGAAAATTTTGTCTAAATTTTTACTTCTACAGAACATTTTTTTTTAATTTTATTTCTGTAGAATTTTTTCTTAAAATTGTATTTCTATAGATAATTTTTCCAAATTTTATTTGTATAGATTTTTTTTTTTAAATTTTATTTCGATAGAAAATTGAAGTACCTCTTATTTGGAGAGGAATATTTTCCAAAATCTACCAAAACGTCAAAAATTCTATCAATCTACACTAAAAAAAACATGCCCGATTCCAAACATTTTTGTCTTTACTTTAGAAAATTTGGTATTGATTCCGAGCCAAAGAAGCGGAGAATACAAGTAAGGATACTTTTAAGACACAATTCTCTTTTAAATTTTTGTTTAGTGTACTTGCTTCTTGGAAGCACATTTTAATTTTTCGTTTCCTCAGCTTTTTTTCTTCATATGATATCAAAGTCCTTTAAAAATTAGTTAACGACAATTGTATTTTCCAAATTAAGACTCGACTTCCAGTAGAAATTATGCTATGTTTCAAGTAAAAAACGTCTTTAAAATAAAGTTTTGTAAAATATGTCCTATATATGAACGATTTTTTGCTTTGTAGTCATGACGCAAAAGACAACAAATTTAAAGACAATTTCATTAAATTTAAAGAATTTTTCTGAATTATTAAAGTCAAGTTGACCTTAGCCCAAACGTGTTTTCTTTCATGTTATGATACCCATTTTTAAGTGAAATCGCTTAATTATGAGGATAATATGACTTCATTGAAAAGTTTATCGAAAAGCTTTGCGTTTTCTATGCTAAGCAAAATTTGCATTCGTATTTTAAAGACATGAAATCTTTGACCTCACGAAAATATTTTTTTCAGTGTACCAAAGAGTAAAGAATCCACCATTTTTGGTAGAATTCTACCAATTATGGCAACCGTGTCCGGAACTCAAATTTGGGGATCGGTTTATATAATTATGAAATCACGTACCAAATATCAACCGCATCGGATGAAATTCGCAATTCCAATAGGCTCCGGGAGTTAAATATAGAATTTATTTTTATTAAATCGTCGTTTTTATTAAATCGTTGTTTTGAGGTCTCAACGCCTTAATGCGCTAAAAATAGGAAATAAAATGAATTCAAAACAAGTATATACGGCCGTAAGTTCGGCCAGGCCGAAGCTTATGTACCCTCCACCATGGATTGCGTAGAAACTTCTACTGAAGATTGTCACCCACAATCGAATTACTTGGGTTGCGGTAACACTTGCCGATGGCAAGGTATCTTAAAACTTCCTAACACCGTAATATATACCACATAGTCCATACGTGGTATATATTAAACTAAAAAAAAGGACAATTAAATACGTATATAATTAAGTTTAAAGTTTCTATAGAAATAAAATTTTGACATCATTTTCTATGGAAGTAAAATTTGGAAAAAATTTTCTATAGAAATAAAATTTGGAAAAAAATTTCTATAGAAATAAAATTTGGAAAAAAATTTCTATAGAAATAAAATTTTGACAAAATTTTCTATAGAAATAACATTTTGACAATGTTTTCTATAAAAATAAAATTTTGGTAGATTATTTTTGGCTCGAGTAGCAACCATGATTATGAATCGATATGGACCAATTTTTGTGTGATTGGGGATCGGCTTTATATAACTGTAGACCGATATGGACCAATTATGGCATGGTTATAAGCGTCCTTATACTAACACCACGTTGCAAATTTCAACCGGATCGGATGAATTTTGCTCCTCCAAGAGGCTCCGGAGATCAAATCTGGGGATCGATTTATATGGGGGCTATATATAATTATGGACCGATATGGACCAATTCTTGTTAGAGACCATATACTAACACCACGTACCAAATTTCAACTGGATCGGTTTGAATTTTGCTCCTCTCAGAGGCTCCGGAGGTCAAAACTGGGGATCGCCTTATATGGGGGCTAAATTATTATTATGGACCGATATGGACCAATTTTGGCATGGTTATTAGAGACAATATACTAACACCACGTTCCAAATTTCAATCGGATCGGATGACTTTTGCTCCTCTAAGAGGCTCCGGCGGTCAAATCGGGGGATCGGTTTATATGGGGGCTATATGTAATTATTGACCGATATGGACCAATTTTTGCATGGTTGTTAGATACTATATACTAACACCATGTAGCAAATTTCAGCCGGATCGGATGAAATTTGGTTCTCTTAGAGGGTCCGCAAGCCAAATCGGGGGATCGGTTTATATGGGGGCTATATGTAATTATGAACCGATATGGACGAATTTTTGCATGGTTGTTGGAGACCATATAGTAACACCATGTACCAAATTTCAGCCGGATCGGATGAAATTTGCTTCTCGTAGAGCAATCGCAAGCCAAATTTGGGGGTCCGTTTATATGGGGGCTATACGTAAAAGTGGACCGATATGGACCAATTTTTGCATGGTTGTTAGATACCATATACTTATACCATGTACCAAATTTTAGCCGGATCGGATGAAAATTGCTTCTCTTAGAGCAATCGCAAGCCAAATTTGGGGGTCCGTTTATATGGGGGCTATACATAAAAGTGGACCGATATGGCCCATTTGCAATACCATCCGACCTACATCAATAACAACTACTTTTGTTAAGTTTCAAGTCGATAGCTTGTTTCGTTCGGAAGTTAGCGTGATTTCAACAGACGGACGGGCGGACGGACGGACATGCTCAGATCGACTCTGAATTTCACCACGACCCAAAATATATATACTTTATGGGGTCTTAGAGCAACATTTCGATGTGTTACAAACGGAATGACAAAGTTAATATACCCCCATCCTATGGTTTCACAAAAAATGTGAAGTTTCTTAACTTAAATTTCTTTATGGGACTAGCATTGAATTCATCGGACCCAAATCGAAGGTGATGGTTAGGTTAGGTTAGGTTAGGTGGCAACCCGATGTATCATGCTCACTTAGACTATTCAGTCCATTGTGATACCAAATTGGTGAACTTCTCTCTTATCACTGAGTGCTGCCCGATTCCATGTTAAGCTCAATGACAAGGGACCTCCTGTTTGTAGCCGAGTCCGAACGGCGTTCCACTTTGTAGTGAAACCACTTAGAGAAGTTTTGAAACACTCAGAAATGTCACCAGCATTACTGAAGTGAGATAATCTACCGCTGAAAAACTTTTAGGTGTTCGGTCGAAGCAGAAATCGAACCCACCATAAGATCGTGCAAGGCGGGCATGCTAACCATTGCACCACGGTGGCTCCCTCGAAGGTGATGGAAGAATGTCAAGTGAAACTCGATTAAGGGATTTTTTTAGTTTTGTTAATTTAGTCGCTATTTTTAAGAGATTTACTAAGATAAAACATTTGTGAAAATTAGAAATCTGTTCGATATATTCCAATGTCATTATATTTCATCCTTACTGCAAGTAACAGAACCAGAAGCCACGGATGTTTTAACAGGAGGAGGAGGCGATCAGAGGCGATTCGTAACAAAAAATTGAATTGGAGGTCATTCCAAACTAGCTCGACCATTAATTGTCATTATGACAGCTTTAGAAATTCACAAAATATTATAGAAATGACAAAATTTTAGTAGCCTTATGAAATGCTAGGCTCCACATTACTGCACTATCGAAAAAAATGGCTCTTTAATTTTTAATTTATTTTTATGATTCTATAAATCCACCTCAGGCCACATGATTTTCGTCTTTTTATGATTTCAAATAAATTCTAACCATTTTTTATGAACCAACCATTTATTTTATATGAAGTTTTGGCTTAGGAAATTTTTATTTTACTGATCAAATTTGAAGTTGTGAAAACCAAATGAGTCATTTGTTCCAACCACCAAAAAAAAGGCTAGTCTGTGCAAAAAAATTAAACTATTTATGCAAGAAAAAAAAAAAAACACATATTATTCAAATATACGAATAACTCGAAATCTGAAATACAATTCTATCTCTTCTAAAAGTTTAATGACCCACATCTTGTCGCCTTAGTTGACATTTTGTTGTTTATAGGAAAAAGTGTAAATTTGTTAACTTTCAAGAGAAGCGACACAATCGTCGACGACCACAGTTGAAAATGTTCCCCCCATAAAAACGAATACTTTATAGCCGGCACTTTACAGTAAAATGTAATTTATTGATTTGGGTTGAATGGAAGCCATTCAAATGTAAGAACTTGACCAAGAATAGCATCCGTTGTTTTTCGTTGTGGCAGTTATTCATCGTAATTTGGGTTCGTTGTGCTTTATGCATTCTGATGGAAAACGAGAGATAGATTTTGAATCGAAAGTTTAATAAAACTCACAAGCATTGGCGATAAAAATAGGAAATTCTCTCAATTCCCATTTTTTGGAGAAAACTTCATAGAATTTGATTTTGCTTCAATCCCTTGATGCAAAAAAGTCTCAATATAAAAAATAAGATAACCATAAAATATTAATAGTTATAATCAATTTGTTTTATTTTTTATAATTTTGACTTTAAAATATAATTTTATTTTTTTATTTTAGTTTTAGTTTTAATATTAACTGTAATTTTAATAGTAAAATTAACAGATGAGTTATGCTAAGTTGTAAAGAAACAAGATATAAATAACAAACAGCAGTTTGAAATAAAAATCTTTTAAACTAGCTCCGAGAGATAAAAAATATAAGAACCTGACCAAGAATAGCATCCGTTTTTGGTTGTCCTAATCCATATGGAGGCAGATTAATTATCTATATAAGGCAATTAAGTGCTCGATCGGTTTATATAGAGGAGTCTATAAATAGTTATGTATCTATACGAAGCAATTTTCGCACGTAAATTAGAGGCTTAAATTTCAACCGTTTCGCATAAAATATGCACCTACAAGAGGTGTATAATAATGGACTGATATGGATCAACTGTTATTACAGATATACTAAACAAAACGTACAAAATTTCAATCAGATCGGATAAAATTTGCTTCTCCAAGGGGCTCCGCAAGCACGCTTGCCGCAGTTGGTAGAATTCTACCAAAAATGGTAGATCTTTTATTGATTGGTAGGCTGGTAAAATTCATGATGTAGATTTTGCAAAGAGGTACTTCACATATTTTCTATAGAATAAACTTTTGACATAATTTTCTACAGAAATAAAATTTTGACAAAAATGCCATAGAAATAAAATCTTGACACAATTTTCTATAGAAATAACATTTTGGCAAAATCTTCTAAAATTGTGACAAAATTTCGAATATAAATAAAATTTTCATAAAATTTTCTATGAAAATAATATTGTCAAAAAATTTTTTAATAATTTTTTTAAAATAAAATGTTCACAAAATTTTCTACAGAAATAAAATTTTGAGAAAATTTTCTACAGAAATAAAATTTTGAGAAAATTTTCTATAGAAATAAAGTTTTAAGAAACGTTTCCACAGAAATAAACTTTTGACAAAATTTTCTATAGAAATAAAATTTTGACAAATTTCCATAGAAATACAATTTTGACAAATATTCCAATAGAAATAAAATTTTCTATAGAAATTAAATTTTAAGAAAATTGTCTACAGAAATAAAATGTTGAGAAAATTTTCTATAGAAATAAAATTTTGACAAAATTTCCAATAGAAATAAAATTTTTACAAAATTTTCTATGAAAATAAAATTTTGAAAAAATTTTCTGCAGAAATAAAGTTTTGAGAAACTTTTCCATAGAAATAAAATGGTGACAAAATTTCCAATACAAATAAAATTGTGACAAACTTTTCTATAAAAATAGAATTTTGATAAAATTTTCTATCGATATAAAAATTTGATAAAATTTCCTGATGAAATAAAATTAAAAAAAAATCTCTAGAAATAAAATTTTCACAAAATTTTCTATAGAAATAAAATTTTGAGATAATTTTCTACAGAAATAAAATTTTGAGAAAACTTTCTACAGAAATAAAATTTTGACAAAATTTTCTATAGAAATAAAATTTTGTCAACATTTCCATTAGAAATAAAATTTTCAAAAAAATTTCTATGGTAACAAAATTTTGAGAAAATTTTCTACAGAAATAAAGTTTTAAAAAACTTTTCCGTAGAAATAAACATTTGACAAAATTTCCAATACAAGTAAAATTTTGACAAAATTTTCTATAGAAATAGAATTTTGATAAAAGTTTCTATATATATAAAATTTTGATAAAATTTTCTATAGAAATAAAATAAAACAAATTCTGTGGAAATAAAATTTTGAGCAGAAATAAAATTTTGAAAAAAAAATTCTACAACAATAAAATTTTGACAAAATTTTCTACAAAACTAAAATTTTGGGAAAATAGTCCAATAGAAAAAAAATTGTGACAAAATTTCCAATTGAAATAACATTTTCACAAAATTTTCTATGAAAATAAAATTATCACAAAATTTTCTAAATAGTTTTTTTTTTTTTTTTTTAAATAAAATGCTGAGAAAAATTTCTACAGAAATAAAATTTTGAGAAAATTTTCTACAGAAATAAAGTTTTAAGAAACTTTTCCACAGAAATAAAATTTTGACAAAATTTTCTATAGAAATAAAATTTTGACAAATTTCCATAGAAATACAATTTTTACAAATATTCCAATAGAAATAAGATTTTCTATAGAAATTAAATTTTAAGAAAATTTTCTATAGAAATATAATGTAGAGAAAATTTTCAACAGAAATAAAATTTGTACAAAATTTTCTATAGAAATAAAATTTTCACAAAATTTCCAATAGAAATAAAATTTTCACAAAATTTTCTTTGAAAATAAAATTTTGAAAAAATTTTCTGCAAAAATAAAGTTTTGAGAAACTTTTCCATAGAAATAAAATTTTGACAAAATTTCCAATACAAATAAAATTTTGACTAAATTTTCTATAGAAATAGAATTTTGATAAAATTTTCTATCGATATAAAATTTCCTGTAGAAATAAAATTTAAAAAAAAAATCTATAAAAATAAAATTTTGTCAAAGTTTTCTATAGAAATAAAAATTAAAAAAAAATTATAGGAATAAAATTTTGTGAACATTTTCTATTGAAATAAAATTTTGAAAAAATATTCTACAGAAATAAAATTATTTTTACAGAAGTAAAATTTATACAAAATTTTCCATGAAAAAATATGTTCAAAAATTTTCTATTGCACTAAACTTTTTACAAAAGTTCCAATAGAAATAATGTTTTGATAAAATTTTCTATAGAAATAAAATTTTGACAAAGTTTTCTACAGAAATAAATTTTTAAACAAAATTTCTATAGAAATAAAATTATGGCAAAATTTTTTAAAAATAAAATTTTGACTAAATTATCTACAGAATTAAAATTTTGACAAAGTTTAAAGAATTTTTTTTAAAGAATTTTCTAAAGAAATAAAATTTTGAGAAAATTTTCTATAGAAATAAAATTTTGACAAAGTTTTCTATAGAAATAAAATTTTAACAAAGCTTTTTATAGAAATAAAATTTTGACAATGTTAGGTTAGGTTAGGTGGCAGGCCGATGTATCAGGCTCATAGTGATATTACATTGGTCCATTGTGATATTACATTGGTGAACTTCTCTCTTATCACTGAGTGCTGCCCGATTCCATGCTAAGCTCAATGACAAGGGACCTCCTTTTTATGGCCGAGTCCGAACGGCGTTCCAAATTGCACTGAAACCACTTAGAGAAGCTTTGAAACCCCCAGAAATGTCATCAGCATTACTGAGGTGGGATAATCCACCAATGAAAAATTTTTGGTGTTCGGTCGAAGCAGGAATCGAACCCACGACCTTGTGTATGTGTGGTTTTCTAAAGAAAACCATTATTTCTATAGAAATAATATTAAAAAAAAATCTATAGAAATAAAGTTTTGATAAAATTTCCTATAGAAATAAATTTTCTATATCAATAAAATTTTGACAAAATTTCCAATAGAAATAAAATTTTCATAAAATTTTCTATAGATATAAAATTTTGAAAAAATTTAAAGTTTTGACAAACAAAAAAAAAATGCCAACATTTTCTATAGAAATAAAATTTTCTATAGAAATAATTCTATAGAAATAAAATTTTGACAAAATTTTCTACATAAATAAAATCTTGACAAAATCTTCTACAGAAATAAAACGTTAGCAAAATTTTCTATAGAAATAAAACATTGACAAACTTTTCTTAAAAAAAAAATGAGCAAAATTTGACAAAAATTTTGTACAATGGTAACCGTGTACGCAAGCCAAATCTGGAGGTTGGTTTATATGGGGACTATATATTATAAGGAAGCAATATTAATTTTTGCATGGTTGTTAGAGGCTATATACTTTTACTACGTACCAAATCTGGGAATCGGTTTATACGGGGGCAATATATAATTATGGATTGATATGGACAAATGTTTGCATGGTTGTTAGAGGACATATACTCGTACTAAGACCACGTACCAAAATTCTAAGACCACGTACCCATAAAAACGGAACCTCAAAATCTGGGGTTCGTTTATATGGGGGCTATACGTAAAAGTGATCCGAGCCCATTTGCAATACCATTCGACCTACATCAATAACAATTACTTGTGACAAGTTTTAGGTTGATAAGTCGATAGTTTTGTTCGGAAGTAAACGTGATTTCAACAGAGGGACGTGTTTTAGTCCGTCCGGCCCTCCGACGGACGGACATCACTAGATCGACTAAGAATATCACCACGACCCAGAATATATATGCTTTATGGAGTTTTATACAAGTATTTCGATGTCGTACATGTCTTATGGTGGTATAAAAAATATTTTTGATGTAATGAAGATTTTACCTCAATCTCTTGATGCAAAAGAGAACCATAAAATTAAAATAAATTAGTTTTATTGTTTAATTTAATTTTTTTACTTATTTAATATAATTTGATGTTCGTTTTAAATTTAATTTTAATTAAGCGTTTTCCAAGCATATTGAGATATATGATATTTTGTGGTATTTCTCATCAATTATTATATTATTCATAAAAATCTCCATGACATTACCATAGTGTTAATGCTAACTTGTTCTCAATTCTCTATCCGCTAACACCAGTGTATTAACTTAAACAAGCCAATAAATATTTTCCCATATTTTTTGCAATCTTAAAGCATACTTTGTGGCAATAAAATATATTAACTTGCCACAATCCCCCTAAGGGAGTTCTAACCCAAAAAAAAATGAAAACAAAAAACACTTGATCCAAAAGGATTGCCACACTTAAGCCCAAAAGGTCTATTCGGCACCCTCCCATTTCACAACGGATTTCCCTATGCTTTTTTCTTCGAAAATCCAAGCAATTTTGGGCGAATCTATGGCGGATTTCTCCACCCGAATATAATTTATATGAATTCTGTATTAAGTTGAGGCAATCACAACATAATATTTTCTAACAACAGTTATTTATTAAAGCCAATTTAAGATTTTACATAATTTATGGCTATCCTCCTTCGCCTTTTTTTTGTACATTCAATTCTTCTTTGGATAAGGAAGAGCGAATATAACTGTCGGTGTAGTGTCTCGAATTGCTTCTATATTTGGAGTATATGCCTCTTACTGGGAAATTTCCGTTTAAGTAAGTGATAAGTGCGTTGTTTGTTTAAATAGACACAAGTCGTTTGTTTTTCCTTTTCCAAAAAAAAAAAAAAAACCAACCAAGAGTAACGAAAAATATGTGAAATCAACACCAAGGATGAGTAGACTGGAAAAATGAATAAATGTTTTTTTCGAAATACGAAATGGTGTTCCCTAGGAATGTGTACTTTGATATGTTTCCCTAGGCTATTTGTCCCTATTTGTCCATTTCATATAATATTATCTTAAATTAACGTACTTCATTTACTATAAGAAGGCAAATTATTTTTATTCGAACTGACCTACTCACAAAAGATACCATGAAGTAGGCCAAAACAAACAGTTTATAGGAATGTAGAAGAGAAATGGTTACGTTTCCTTCTTGTGCCTATTCTCTATGGGGATATGAATAATTTCCGGCTAAATTTGTCAATAGCCCATTAGTTACTTATATATAGAGAGAGAGTATGGAGAAGGAAAAAACCTTCAGATGAAATTTTGAAGTTTTTTTTATATGTGGAAACAAATAAGAAGCGTGACATGTCTGACTACTTGTTTACCATGGGTTTGACTCATCATGCTATACCCTATTTTTATACCCTTCATCACTCCAGTGGTACAGGGTATAATAAGTTTGTGCATTTGTATGTAACACCAAGAAAGAAAAGTCTGAGACCCATCGTTTAGTAACCGATCGTCCTAGGATTAAATTCTGAGTAGATTTAGCGATGACCGTCTGTCTGTCTGTCCGTTTGTCTGTCTGTTCATGTATTTTCGTGCGTAAATTACAGGTCGCAGTTTATTACCGATCGTTCTCAAATTTGGCATAGGGTCGTTTTTTGCATCAAAGACAATCGCTATTGATTTTGGTTCAGTTCAGATTTAGATATAGCTGTCATATATATTTATCCCCGATCTGGACATAATTGGCGTGTTTATCACCCGATGTTCTTCAAATTCCGTATATCCGAATATTTTATGATTCTCGAAAAAACTTGCGAAATATCAGCCAATTAGTTTCAGATTTAGATATAGCTCCCATATATATCTTTCGTGCGATTTAGACTCGTATGGCAACAGAGGCCAAAGTTTACTACCGATTTTCGTGAAGTTTTGTAAATTTGATTGAAATCCGTTCAGATTTAGAAATAGCTCCCATATACATCTTTCGGCCGATTTGCACTTATTTGGCCTCAAAAGCCAGAGTTTTGCCCTGAATTGCTTCAAATTTTGCACAAGGAGTACGTTTAGTAGTATCGGTAAGTGTGACAAATTTGGTTGAAATCGGTTCAGATTTAGATAAGCTCCCATATATATCTTTCGACCGATTTACACTCATATGACCACAGAGGCCAATTTTTAACTCCGATTTAGTTGAAATTTTGCACAGGGAGTAGAATTAGCATTGTAGCTATGCGTGCCAAATTTAAAATCGGTTCAGATTTAGATATAGCTCCCATATATATGTTTTTCTGATTTCGACAAAAAGGTAAAAATACCAACATTTTCCTTGTAAAATCGTCACTGCTTAGTCGAAAAGATTTAAAAATGACTCTAATATTCCTAAACTTCTAATACATATATATCGAGCGATAAATCATAAATAAACTTTTGTGAAGTTTCCTTAAAATTGATTCAGATTTAAATGTTTCTCATATTTATACCCTGCGCCACACAGTGGAACAGGGTATTATAAGTTAGTGCATATGTTTGTAACACCCAGAAGGAGACGAGATAGACACATGGTGTCTTTGGCAATAATGCTCAGGGTGGGTCCCTGAGTCGATATAACCATGTCCGTCTGTCCGTCCGTCCGTCCGTCTGTCTGTGAACACATTTTTGTGATCAAAGTCTAGGTCGCAATTTAAGTCCAATCGCCTTCAAATTTGCCACATGTTCCTAATTTGGGTCAGAATAGAACCATATTGATTTTGGAAGAAATCGGTTCAGATTTAGATATAGCTCCCATATATATCTTTCGCCCGATATGCACTAATATGGACCCAGCAGCCAGAGTTTTATACCGATTTGCTTGAAATTTTGTACAAACATAATACTTAGTCGTATAGTCAAGTGTGGATTTGATTGAAATCGGTTCCGATTTAGATATAGCTCCCATATATACCTTTCGCCCGATATGGACTTTTATGGCCCCAGAAGCCAGATTTTTGGCGGAATTTGGTTGCAATTTTGCACTAGGATTACAATTAGTAGTATAGTGAAGTGTGCAAAATTTGATTGAAATCGGTTCAGATTTAGATATAGCTCCCATATATATCTTTCGCCCGATATGGACTAATATGGTCCTAAAAGCCAGAGTTTTGGCCCAATTTGGTTGAAATTTTGCACAGGAAGTAAATTTAGCATTGTAGCTATGCGTGCCAAATTTGGTTGAAATCGATTCAGATTTAGATATAGCTCCCATATATATCTTTCGCCCGATATGGACTTATATGGACCCAGAACCCAGAGTTTTATCCCGATTAGCTTGAAATTTTGCACAAAAAGTACAATTGGTAGTATAGTCATGTGTGCCAAATTTGATTGAAATCGGTTCAGATTTAGATATAGCTTCCATTAATATTTTTCGCCCGATATGGACCTATATAGCCCCAGAAGCCAGAGTTTTGGCCCAAGTTGGTTGAAATTTTGCACTAGGAGTACAATTAGTAATATAGTCATGTGTGCCAAATGTGACTGAAATCGGTTCAGATTTAGATATAGCTCCCATATATATGTTTTTCTGATTTCGACAAAAATGGTCAAAATACCAACATTTTCCTTGTTAAATCGCCACTGCTTAGTCGAAAAATTGTAAAAATGACTCTAATTTTCATAAACTTCTAATACATATCTATCGAGCGATAAATCATAAATAAACTTTTGGGAAGTTTCCTTAAAATTGCTTCAGATTTAAATGTTTCCCATATTTTTTTTACTAAAATTGTGTTCCACCCTAGTGCATTAGCCAACTTAAATTTTGAGTCTATAGATTTTGTAAAAATCAAATTCTATCCAAATCGAGTGATATTTAAATGTATGTATTTGGGACAAACCTTTATATATAGCACCCAACACATTTGACGGATGTGATATGGTATCGAAAATTTAGATCTACAAAGTGGTGCAGGGTATAATATAGTCGGCCCCGCCCGACTTTAGACTTTCCTTACTTGTTTGTTACTAACATTGTGTTCCACCCTAGTGCATTAGCTGACTTAAATTTTGAGTCTATAGATTTTGTAGAAGTCTATCAAATTCTGTCCAGATCGAGTGATATTTAAATGTATGTATTTGGGACAAACCTTTATATATAGCCCCCAACACATTTGACGGATGGTATCTAAAATTTAGATCTACAAAGTGGTGCAGGGTATAATATAGTCGGCCCCGCCCGAATTTAGACTTTCCTTACTTGTTTGAGTCTGGTTTCACTGGCTTTATCCTGATTGATGTAAATCCGGTATTCGGAGGTTAAGAATCTGCCAAGTGGTGAAATTTATGGCGACACCATTCGAAATAAAGAATTACCAAAGAATCGCTACGTCGACCATCCAACACTAACAACACTGAAATGCTAAAAAACCTATTAGGGTCGTCCTCGTTCACCATGACTAATATGGAAACAACTCGATCTTGTTATTTTTCAGAACCAACTAGGAGTACGGTTGCACCAGGCGCCAAAGTCCAATGGATTTAAATCGGAGTTTTTGATCGTAATTTTACTATAGAAATAACGCGAGAAATCTCCTTTTTTTAACCGATTTTGGTTGGCGCATGCTGAGTGCGTTAGAGCTGGGTCCTGTTGAAATGTCCATGGTCTGTGGCCAAAAAATTTGTCTGTCCATGTCTTCAATACTGTCTGTAGAATATAGGTTGGGTTAGGCTAGGTTAGGTATAGGTATATAGGGAGCCACCGTGGTGCAATGGTTAGCATGCCCGCCTTGCATATACAAGGTCGTGGGTTCGATACCAGCTACGACCGACCACCAAAAAGTTTTTCAGCGGTGGATTATCCCACGTCAGTAATGCTTGTGACATTTCTGAGGGTTTCAAAGCTTCTCTAAGTGGTTTCACTGGAATGTGGAACGCCATTCGGACTCGGCAGGAGGTCCCCTGTCATTGATAACAAATATATGAATTAAATAAATTATTTCTTAATTTTAGTTCATAACAATTTTAAATTCTAGCAAAGGTATTAGTAAATTTACTTGGGTACATATTTGAAAAGAATCTTCGACTTTAGTATGGCAATATAGACAATCATACCTGTCCAATCCCTTTGATATGCTATAAGCGTGGAGACTCATTCTCTATAAATTTTAAACGTCTGCAAGGCATAATCACTACGTTAAGAATCTTATCCCTACGCACTACACATTCATTAACCGAGTTTGTATGCACGTCCAAGCACAGCTGCCTTTCATGCCAAAAATAATGTACCAAAGTTGAAAGAAAATTTTACCAAAAATCTACCAAATTTAAAACAGTCTTATTTTAGAGTTTTTAATAATTTTTTATTTTATTTATTTTTATACCCTCCACCATAGGATGGGGGTTATGTTAACTTTGTCATTCCGTTTGTAACACATCGAAATATTGATCTAAGACCCCATAAAGTATATATATTCTGGGTCGTGGTGAAATTCTGAGTCGATCTGAGCATGTCCGTCCGTCCGTCCGTCCGTATGTCTGTTGAAATCACGCTAACTTCCGAACGAAACAAGTTATCTACTTGAAACTTGGCACAAGTAGTTGTTATTGATGTGGGTCGGATGGTATTGCAAATGGGCCATATCGGTCCACTTTTACGTATAGCCCCCATTTAAACGGACCCCCAAATTTGGCTTGCGAGGCCTCTAAGAGAAGTAAATTTCAACCGATCCGGCTGAAATTTGGTACATGGTGTTAGCATATGGTCTCTAACAACCATGCAAAAATTGGTTCACATCGGTCCATAATTATATATAGCCCCCATATAAACCGATCCCCCAAGTTTGGCTTGCGAGGCCTCTAAGAGAAGTAAATTTCAACCGATCCGGCTGAAATTTGGTACATGGTGTTAGCATATGGTCTCTAACAATCATGCCAAAATTGGTCCATATCGGTCCATAATTATATATAGCCCCCATATAAACCGATCACCAGATTTGACCTCCGGAGCCACTTGGAAAGCCAAAATTCATCTGATTCAGTTGAAATTTGGTACGTGATGTTAATATATGTCCTCAAACACCCATGCAAAAATTGGTCGATATTGGTCCATAATTATATATAGGCCCCATATAAACCGATCCCCAGATTTGACCCCCGGAGTACCTTGGAAGAGCAAAATTCTTCCCATTCGGTTGAAATTTGGTACGTGATGTTAGTATATGGTATCCAACAACCATGCAGGAATTGGTTCCTATCAGTCCATAATTATATATAGCTCCCATATAAACCGATCGCCAGATTTTACCTCCGGTGCCTTTTGGAGAAGCAAAATTCATCCGATCTGGTTGAAATTTGGTACGTGGTGGTAGTATATGATATTTAACAACCATGCCAAAAGTGGTCCATATCAGTCCATAATCATTTATAGCCCCCATATAAACCGATCCCGAGATTTGGTTTTGGAGCCTCTTCAAGGAGCAAATTTCATCCGAGTGAGTTGAAATTTGTGGATGACAGTCTTTCGTAGAAGTTTCTACGCAATCCATTGTGGAGGGTACATAAGATTCGGCCTGGCCGAACTTACGGCCGTATATACTTGTTTAGCTTTAGTTCTATAGAAAATTTTTATTTCTATAGTAAATTAAACAAAATTTTAGTTGTATGGAAAATTTGGTCAAAATTTTATTTCTACAGAAAATTTTGCCAAAATTTTATTTCTATAGAAAATGTTGACAAAATTTTATTTTTATAGCAAATTTTGCCAAAATTTTATTTCTATAGAATATTTTGACAAAATTTTATTTTTATAGAAAATTTTGACAAAATTTTATTTCTATTGAAAATCTTGACAAATTTTTATTTATATAGGAAGTTTTGCCAAAATTTCATATCTACAGAAGATTTTTTTTAATTTCTCTTTCTCGTACGCTCCAAAAACTAAAAAAAAACCTTTTGTTTTACATTCATCGAATTGTATGTAAGCCGATATAATTTGAGGAAGCAAAATGTTTTTTAGTTTTGGAGCGTACGCGCGGAGATTGTAGAGCAATTCACTATTTTTGATATACCCCTTTAAAAATTCGTAATTGATTTTATATCCTCGCCGCTTCAAGTTTTTTCAAAAATTCAGTTTGGGGAACTATTCCATTATGACAAATTTTCAAATGAAATAACGCCCCCAAATAGAAATTGAAATAACTCCCCAAAATATGAAATAAACCCCACAAAAATCATTGTTTTAATTTTCTGCAGAAGATATAGGGGATTTATTTCATTTTTCATATTCAGGAGTTATTTCATGGAGGCATCTTTTGATACAAATAAACTTATTTTTAGTGTACTTTATGACACAATTTTATTTTAAAGGCGAGTTTTGCATACTTACTCGTAAGTCTAGGTTAATTTTTTTTTTGCTTTTTCAGCTCTTTTTTCATGTATTACCAAAGCCCTTTAATAACTTGTTAATGTCAACTTAAGTTTCCAAATTCAGTAAAAACGCCTTTAAAATAAAGTGTTGAAAAACATGTCCAATTTATGAACGTTTTGTAGTCAAGATGCAAAAAGACAACAAATTTAAAGATAGGTTCATTAATTTTAAATAATTTTTCAGAATTATTAAAGCCAATTTGACCTTAGTCAAACAAAAATTTCTTTCATTGGAAGACACCTAGATTTAGATTGAATTACTTAACTATAAGGACAAAACAATTTCATTGAAAAGTTTATCGACTTTTGGACAAGGAAAACAATTTTTTATCGGAAAACGCGTCTGCCATGCTAACCACAAAATGCGTTCGTATTTTAAGGACATGAACTGTTTGGCCTAACGATATATATATTTTTTCGGTGTAGAAAACGTAAATCATTGTAGGAAATATGTAATCCCATTTATGAGAGTCCACCGAGTTGGTTGATTTCACATTACAATGTGTGAGTGTGTTTCTTCAAAGGGGTGCAGGGTTTATGCGATCCAGCCCGACTTAAGTCTTTCCCGCAGGTTATACATGAAAACTTTGCTTTTTCTTAAAATAGATCTCTAATATTTGAAATATTATTTAGATCCTTTGTCACATCTTCTAAGTTGCACCAAGTGAGGACTCAGTTATATGATTAAATGTGAGACACATTAAGCAATCTGGAAACGGAAACTGTGCTATGCAGGGAAAATAATGTTGAGATATGATTTCGACGTACTCTACACAGAGGCAAAAAAAAACAGAAGGAAAAAGAAAAACTATGAACTCACACGCAGCCCTTACACATTCACTGGGGCAGTCACACACACGAACGCTACACAGCACAAGCCCTCCTTACTCATCCAGATTGTTAAGTCGCACTTATCTTCATGAAACACAGACACTTTGAGGCTTCGGCATGTCTACCATTCTGACATATTTTCCTATTTTTAACATGCAAAAAACGACGACGTTCTCTTTACCATAATCTTTTGCTAGTTTGCTGTTACCTACTTGAATAAGTTTGTCTATCTGTCTGTCTGTCCGTCAGTCAGCCAGCTAGTTCGACTTATGCCGCTACATGGATATATGGCACAAGTGGGCCAGGGAATAGCAAATATGCTGGATATATATATTCCGATATTTAAATATATATATATATATATGTACAAAAGAAAATATATATATGTGTGTGTGTGTATGTGTGTATAGTATGTTTGAATATGTAAATGGGACTTCTTTACCCTACCTACCTCCCTCCCTCCCAGAGTTGTTGTTAAACTTAGTAACTATGGGAATATTACGTCGTTACGTATATATTCGAGTACTGGTATACAAAAAAAATTTAATTGCGACAATTCGCGCTATTGCCATATTACTGTGAATTAAACTGTCTTTCGTGTATGCAAGCACAATTTAAATTCATTTCTATGCTATGGGAATATTTGCCATGTAAGCTGTGTGAAGTTTTTAAACAAATGTGTGAGAGACAGAGATTTTTGCAAATTTATTATAATTGTTTGACGTGGATTTAGGAATGTGTATAATGGGATTATGCATTAACGACTTTTAGAACCTTTAATGAATTTATAGAGTTATGTATATATCGGGTATGTATGTGTTAGTCTATGACATTTAATTTGCGAACACATCGTAGATACTTGATATGTTTATGAAGGAGAATATATTTAGAGGATTTAATAAATATTTTCTTTGGAGAGGTATTTCATCATATTTAAGGAATATGAATATATATCAGAAAGTAAAGAGATATCGCTTATATGGAATTGAGTTTACTTTAGCCAAAGTAAAAAAAATTAAGTTGTTTCACAAAAATTTATTTTTAGGAGCATCCGAGGATTCTTCATATTTTTTGTTTTTCAATATCCGATGAACTTCTTTTGGACAAGTCAAAAAAATACACTATTTAGTCATTTAAAAAAAAAATTTAAATTTTAGACAATTAATAATCACCAAAAAGTGTGTAAAATTAATAAAAACGTAAAAACAATGAGATTAAAATTTCTAAGTAAGTAAAGTCTAAAGTCGGGCGGGCCGACTATATTATACCCTTCACCATTATGTAGACCAAAATTTGTGTTACCATCTCAACTCCTTCAAATTTGTTGGCAGTTATTATCAAGGTTTATATTCGCATATACAACTATTTATATCTGAAACGATTTGGAGATGATTTTTTGTACTTCTACAAAATCGCTAGAATTAAAAATTAAATCGGCTAACACCCTGTGATGAAACACAATATTGGTAAAAACCAAGTATATACAGCACTAAGTTCGGCCGGGCCGAATCTTAAATACCCACCACCATGAACCAAATATTAGAGTTTCCTTTGAAATTTCAGGAGGACTTGAGGACACTTCCCGAAGATAAATTTAGAGATTTCACCTATGAGGACTATATCAGATTCTGGATTTATAAGAACCATTTTTGTCTGAGTTTTAGAGGAATCATTAACATCTCTTGTAAGTGTGCAAGAAAATTATAAAATAACGTCTTGATTTGAAATCTTAAATCTGTAGAAGTAAAATCTGGAAATTTTACATTAAGTTTCTAGCAATTTTCATGATCAGTGCGCCTTCTACACCCTCAAGAAGTGAAGTCGGTCTATATGGAGACATTACCAAATGGACCGATAAAAACTTAATCCGATACACGTTTTTGTGAGCCTAAAATACCAGAATATTTACAATTTCACGCAAATCAGATAAAAACTACGGTTTCTAGAAACCCAAGGAGTTAAATCGGGAGATCGTTCTTATGGGGGCTATACTAAAATATGGACCGATACTCACCGTTTTCGGCACACCTTTTTATGACCCGAAAATACCTCTAGATTTCCAATTTCAGGCAAATAGGATAAAAACTTCGGATTATAGAAGACCAAGAAGTAAAATCGGGAAATCGGTCTATATGGGGCTATACCAAAATATGGACCGATACTCACCATTTTCGGCACACATCTTTATGGTCCTAAAATACCTTAGATTTCCAATTTCAGACAAATTGGATAAAAACTACGATTTCTATAAACCCAAGACCCCAAACCGAGAGGGCGTTTTATATGGGGACCATACCAAAACATGGACCGATACTCACAATTTTTGGCACACGTTTTTGTGGTCCTACAATACCTCTAGATTTCCAATTTCAGACAAATTGGATAAAAACTACGGTTTCTATAAGCCCAAGACCCCAAACCGAGAGGTCGTTTTATATGGGGACCATACCAAAACATGGACCGATACTCACAATTTTTGGCACACGTACTTGTGGTCCTACAATACCTCTAGATTTCCAATTTCAGGTAAATTGAATAAAAACTGCGGTTTCTATAAGCCCAAGAAGTAAAATCGGGAGATCGGTCTATATTGGGGGCTATACCAAAATATGGACCAATACTCAGAATTTTTGGCACACGTATTTGTGGTCCTACAATACCTCTAGATTTCCAATTTCACGTAAATTGAATAAAAACTGCGGTTTCTATAAGCCCAAGAAATAAAATAGGGAGATCGGTCTATATGGGGGCTATACCAAGACATGGACCGATACTCACCATTTTCAGCACGCCTCTTTATGGTCCCAAAATACCTCTAGATTTCAAATTTCAGGCAAATTGGATACAAACTACGATTTCTATAAGCCCAAGACCCCAAATCGGGAGGTCGGTTTATATGGGGACTATATCAAAACCTGGACCGATATAGCCCATCTTCGAACTTGACCTGCCTGCAGACAAAAGACGAGTTTGGCAAAATTTCAGCACGATTGCTTCATTATTGAAGAATGTAGCCTGATTACAACAGACAGACAGACAGACGGACGGACGGACATGGTTATATCGTCTTAGAATTTCTCCCTGATCAAGAATACATATACTTTATACAGTCGGAAATCGATATTTCGATGTGTTACAAACGGAATGACAAACTTATTATACCCCCGTCACCATTCTATGGTGGTGGGTATAAAAATATGGGAAATATAAAGCTAGAGCAATTTTGATGCAATTGTACAAAAAAAGACCATTTATGATTTATCGGGCGATACATATAAAGGGTGATACGGTCAAAATTTGGTCAAGGGAAAACGCGTGTAAATCGGTGAAATCGTTTATTTAAAAAATCAAATTAAATTTCTTTTTCAAGTTCAATTAGTATACAATTCAGGAAAAATATTCAGTTAGGCTTTTGCTTTTCCAAATCCGAATTGCCGGGCCTCACGCTTGACACCTGCTATCAGATTTTGTACAGCCACCTTGTCCACCTTCTTCGCCGCAGAAAGCCAGTTCGCCTTGAACTGCTGCTCGTCCTTAGCAGTTTTTTGGTCTTCTTTAGGTTCCGCTTGACAATAGCCCAGTATTTCTCAATTGGGCGGAGCTCTGGCGTGTTGGGAGGGTTCTTGTCCTTGGGAACCACCTGCACGTTGTTGGCGGCGTACCACTCCATGGCCTTTTTACCGTAATGGCAAAATGCCAAATCCGGCCAAAACAGTACGGAACAACCGTGTTTCTTCGGGAAAGGCAGCAGACGTTTATTCAAACACTCTTTCACGTAAATTTCTTGGTTGACAGTCCCGGAAGCTATGAAAATGCTGCTTTTCAAGCCACAGGTACAGATGGCTTGCCAAACCAGATATTTCTTTGCGAACTTTGACAGTTTTATGTGCTTGAAAATATCTGCTACCTTTCCCCTTCCTTTTGCCGTATAAAACTCCTGTCCCGGAAGCTGCTTGTAGTCGGCTTTGACGTAGGTTTCGTCGTCCATTACCACGCAGTCAAACTTCGTCAGTACACGACAGCCTCCGGGATCGCGCTTTGGCCGTCGTATTTTGTTTATCATCGCGATTTGGAGTCACTACCTTCTTGTAAGTCGATAGTCCAGCTCGTTTTTTTGGCTCGATGAACGGTTGTAGACGATACACCCAGCTTATATGCGGCATCTCGGAGAGAGAGGTTAGGGTTTCGCTTGAAACTACCGGCAACTCTCTTTGTCGTCTCAGCAGCTTCCGGTTTTCGATTTCCCCCCGATGCAGACTTCCTGGCGGTCGACAAACGTTCCCCAAACACTTGAATTACATTTGTAACGGTTAATTTGGCAACTTTTAGCGATTTTGCCAGCTTTGCGTGCGAGTAGCTCGGATTTTCGCGATGCGCGAGCAACATTTTGATACGCTGCTCTTCTTGCTTGGACGGCATTTTGACAACTGAAGAGTGAATTCCAAAATCAAAATAAGAGCAACATTCTTCACACACACCTTCAAAATGAGGGGTGTTCAGGTTTTTTAAATGGAAAATTGAAAGAAATACGTCAAGTATATATTTACCAAATTTTTACCCTATCACCCTTTATATGCAAATTAAGATTAAGTCTGTATATGCTTGTTCTCTAGCCCTGATTTTGCACCCATTCCAAAAATAATAATAATTAGTGAATTCCAACCCTGTACTTGCTTCACTCTCTTCTGGGCACTTTAACTGAGAGAACTTATGTGGTTTTATTGTTTAACCTTAATTAATATTTTGTCCAAATCAGTATTGTATAACTGTCCATTTCAACTTGATAATATACAATGTCATTGTATCAAACAAAATGACAAATAATTAAATTGAAATTTTCAACAAAACTACAAATACAAAACCCCTAGCTTCTATGATTATAGGCAACTTTGACTATTGACTATCATCATTGTGGAAATTGCCTAATTTAAGAATTCAATGATATGCTTATGCGTAACAACAATGCTTACTATGTTAATTTCAAACAATGAATAGCAAAAATTTACTTTAGCTATATAATGGCCAAAGATATTTGATTATAATGGCATTAGTGTCTATGAGATTCTTAGTGTGTGTGTTGGTATGTTTGCTTGTTTGAGAATAAGTGTTAAATAAAATTAAATATATTTATTTTACGCTACACTAACAAATTTAACAATAATGATAATGATAATAAAACTAATACAACCACATGAAAAAGAGGAAGAAGAAAAATCCATAGTACCGTCAATGTGTTAGTTGCTTTGTATATGGGCCACAAGTTAAGGAAAAATGTCATAGAAAACCTCTGGCATAGCTCTATGGTGTTACAATGATGACAATGCCCGTCGATGACAAAGCCACCGTCATCATCGACATCAACATCAACAGCTACTACATCGACCAAAAGAAATCACTTTCAAGTATATAATAATGACTATAATAACCTAAATAGTACAAAACTACTTACGAATATAAAATCCTCCATATTACCAGCTTGTAGGCAATGCAAAGAAAGCAAAAACAAAACAAAAAAGAAGAATACCAACACACGAAAGTTAGAGCACTATGACTGGGAGGAAAGGGAAATAATACTGGGAAGCTAAACATTGATACGAACATGCATATACGAGTATCAATGCTGTAGAAGCGACTCCCTGTATGCAAGTGAATATATGAAATTAAATCGCCTACATGGTTGCTATATGAGATATACCATAGAATTCGTAACTAAAGATAAGTGTTACTAAAACCGTTATTGTCCTTCAAATATGCTAAGCTAAAAGGCGTATTTCTCATTTGGATCCAAATTTTTTTTTTTACCTTTTCTTAAGATTTTAGGTAAAGATTGTTAGTCAACAATAAAGCTACTTTTAAATACCCAGCAAAAAAAATTGGAAGTTGTTCCACAAACATTTCTTTTAAAGCCCATCCCAGAATCCCCCATCGAGTTTTTTCAACTTCCGATGCAGTCCTTTTAGACAAGTCCACAAACATTTCTTCTAAAGCGCATCGTGGGATCCCCCAATAATTTTTTTCCACTTCCGATGCAGTCCTTTTGGACAAGTGCACAAACATTTCTTCTAAAGCGCGTCTTGGGATCCCCCAATGATTTTTTTCTACTTCCGATGCAGTCCTTGTGGACAAGTATTAGAAAGAACGCAATCAGGCTATTTTATGTGTAAATTTTGTACAATTAAATTTTACAAAAAAATAGAAAACTAATAAAAAAAACTAAAAAAATAGAAATTAATAAAAAAGTAAAAAAAAAATAAAAATAATTTTCATCCGCGCTGGGATTTGAACCTGTGCCGATTGACTTTTTCGCTTCCATGGAAGTTCTTTTGAGAAGGTTTTGCAAATTACGAGAATTTTTAATTTTTTTTTTGTTGTTTTTTAATGGAAAAAATATATTTATACGAAAACATATGCCGAAAATAGGAAATAAAAACGATGCATGACATAAAAAAGAAAAATATTTGATAAAAAATTGCCGCTGGTGAGATTTGAACCTGCGTTTCTTATTTTTTCGTTCATACTAATAAAGAACATCTCGAGAAGCAATTACAATGTTATTCCTTGGTGTCGTGTTACGATCATATCACAAACATTTGAATTGACCTTTCGACGCTTTATGTTCAATGGCGTATGTGGCTGAGTGTGCTAAGGCGTTCTGTTATGGTGCCAGCAAACCCAGGTTCAACCCCTGTCGGAGCGAAAAAGTTTTTCAAATTGTAAAAATTTGATAATAGGAAAATAATTGTGTAATAAAATATATGGATGAAAAAAAAATTAAATTGGTTGAAAAAAAATTTTTTTTTCGCTTTTTAAATTTCTTCATTCAAATTAACTTCCAGGGCACAACTTCTAAAGCAATGCAAAGGATCCAAAAAGGGAGTACTTCCGTCCTATGACAAGCCCATGTAAAATTCGTTGGAGATGATCCAAGTTTGCACTACTTCCGGATCACAGATTGGGGATCCAAACTACTTTTTGGAAGCTCTTTTTTTGCTGGGTAAAGACATTCTTACCGACCTATCTGGCAGTAAATCTAGGATTAATAAAATCAAAATTAGGATACAAATCTCATTTATCGAATTTTCGTTCTTTATTCACTGTATATTAATAAAGCTATTCACGGGAACCACCGTGGTGCAATGGTTAGCATGCCCGCCTTGCATACACAAGGTCTTGGGTTAGATTCCTGCTTCGACCGAACACCAAAAAGTTTTTCAGCGGTGGATTATACCACCTCAGTAATGCTGGTGACATTTCTGAGGGTTTCAAAGCTTCTCTAAGTGGTTTCACTGCAATGTGGAACGCCGTTCGGACTCGGCTATAAAAAGGAGGTCCCTTGTCATAGAGCTTAACATGTAATCGGGCAGCACTCAGTGATAAGAGAGAAGTTCACCAATGTGGTATCACAATGGACTGAATAGTCTAAGTGAGCCCGATACATCGGGCTGTCACCTAACCTAACCTAAAGCTATTCACGTACAAATATGTGCCAGTTTAAAAATTCAAATTATAACCGATACTTCGAAGTAAAAAATGTTCCAAAAAACTTAAAAACAAAGATTGTAAATCCTCCAAATAAGTCTTATTTGAAGCGTTTTTATCTTAAATCTAAAGATTCAATATTACAGTTAATTTAAGGACGATTTTTTATAGCCAAATATGTGTTTCTTTACTTTCAAAAAATGTGCCTTATTTCAAAAACATCCGACTTTAACGGAAGGACGTAAATTTCCAAAATTCATGTTCTAAATTTAATAAAATAAATTTTTGAAGCAAAAATTATAGACTTTATTTTAATTAAAATGTCATTATTTTAAAGAAATTTGTCCTCAAAATTTTGTAAATTGCGCATCCTAAAATTTAGATTGGGTAATCTTTTATTTTTTTCAATGCACTTAGTGGTCAGAGTATAATAATTAAGAACCGGAAAAAATGTGCCTACCAGAAATATTGGTTATAGACTCCATATATCGATAGACTCAGAATCATCTCCTGAATCGATCTAGCCATTGGTGTCCATCCGTCTGTCCTAGATTTGTTGTTCGAAGAATTCCGGTGGCAATTATTAAACGATTTTGATGAAATTTTGAGCAGTGCGTGTTTTTGGCACAAGGAAGAAGGTTCATGTTTAGTTATAGCTCCCATATATCGAGGTGTCCATTGCAAAGTACGCTAAGTCTAAAAAGTGAATTGTTGAGGAAACAAGTTCAAAGTTTTTTTTTATACCCTCCATCATAGGATGGGGGTATATTAACTTTGTCATTCCGTTTGTAACACATCGAAATATTGCTCTAAGACCCCATAAAGTATATATATTCTGGGTCGTGGTAAAATTCTGAGTCGATCTAAGCATGTCCGTCCGTCCGTCCGTCCGTCCGTCTGTTGAAATCACGCTAACTTCCGAACGAAACAAGCTATCGACTTGAAACTTGGCACAAGTAGTTGTTATCGATGTAGGTCGGACGGAATTGAAAATGGGCCATATCGGTGCACTTTTACGTATAGCCCCCATATAAAGGGACCCTCAGATTTGGTTTGTGGAGCCTCTAACAGAAGCATATTTCATCCGATCCGGCTGAAATTTGGTATATGGTGTTATTATATGGTACCTAACAACCCTGCAAAAATTGGTCCACATCGGTCCATAATTATATATAGCCCCCATATAAACCGATCTCCAGATTTGGCTTGCGGAGTCTAAAAGAGAAGCAAATTTCATCCGATCCGGCTGAAATTTGGTACATGGTGTTGGTATATGGTCTCTAATAACCATGCACAAATTGGTTCACATCGGTCCATAATTATATATAGCCACCATATAAACCGATCCCCAGATTTGGCTTGCGCAGCCTCAAAGAGAAGAAAATTTCATCCGATCCGGCTGAAATTTGGTACATGATGTTGGTATATGGTCTCTAACAACATCACATCGGTCCATAAATTTATATGGCGCCCATATAAACCGATCCCCAGATTTGGGTTGCGGAGCCTCAAAGAGAAGCAAATTTCATCCGATCCGCCTGAAATTTGGTACATGATATTGGTATATGGACTCTAACAACCATGCAAAAATTGGTCCACATCGGTCCATAATTATATATGGCGCCCATATAAACCGATCCCCAGATTTGGCTTGCGAAGTCTCCAAGAGAAGCAAATTCCATCCAATCCGGTTGTAATTTGGAACATGGTGTTAGTATATGATCTTTAACAACCGTGTCAGAATTGGTCCATATCGGTCCATAATTATATATAGCCCCCATATAAAACATTCTCCAGAGTTGACCTCCGGAGCCTCTTGGAGGAGCAAAATTCATCCGATCCGGTTCAAATTAGGCACGTCGTGTTAGTTATGGTCGCTAACAACCATACCAAAATTGGTCCAATCACACAAAAATTGGTCCATATCGGTTCATAATCATGTTTGCCACTAGAGCCAAAAATAATCTACCAAAATTTTATTTCTATAGAAAATTTTGTAAAAATTTTATTTCTAGAGAAAATTTTGTTAAAATTTTATTCGGTTCATAATAAAATTTTCATCATTGTCAAAATTTTATTTCTATAGAAAATTTTGTCAAAATTTTATTTCTATAGAAAATTTTGTTCAAATTTTATTCGGTTCATAATCATGGTTGTCACTCGAGCCAAAAATAATCTTCCAAGATTTTATTTCTATAGCAAATTTTGTCAAAAGTTTATTTCTATAGAAAATTTTGTTAAAATTTTATTTCTGTAGAAATTTTTGTCAAAATTTTCTTTCTATAGAAAATTTTGTCAAAATTTTTATTTCTGTATAAAATTATTTATTTCTATAGAAAATTTTGTCAATATTGTATTTCTGTAGAAAATGTTGTCAAACTGAATTATATACGTATTGGATCGATCTCTTTTGATTTAATATATACCACGTATGGACTTACATACAATTTAGAAGATGGTGTTAGGAGGTTCTAAGATACCTTGCCATCGGCAAGCGTTACCGCAACTTAAGTAATTCGATTGTGGATGGCAGTGTTTAGATGAAGTTTCTACGCAATCCATGATGGAGGGTACATAAGCTTCGGCCTGGCCGAACTTACGGCCGTATATACTTGTTTTTTTTTTTTTTTTAGAATTTCTCAAACACCGTATAAGACATAAATTTAGATTTGTTTAGTATGTGCGAATTCAAAATAGTGATAATAGAACATTGCTAAAACTGACTTAGACCACTTTAGACTGAACAAAGCCTTTTGCCCTTTTGGGATTGGACATTTTTAAAACTTTAGTCACAGGCTAAGTACAATATTAACCATAACTTTTGATAAAAGTGTCCTATAAATTCCAACTTTTGATAGATGCAATTCACATCAATCCGAATAAATAACAACGAACTTCATCAAGAAATGCCAAGTCGATTTAGCGTACTCTGGAATGAGGACATCGATATATGTATCGCACGATTTTGCCAAATTTAGCCATAAAACCTTATTTATTTACTGATCTAACTCAAAATTGCCACAGTGAAATCTGATATATTGGCAAATACACCTACAAATTATCTTCGCAATCGGTTCGTATTGTGTTTTTATTTTCTCTGACACGTATATGGGTCAGAGAGAATAAAAACACAAGAGAACGAAACTGTGAAGCGAAACTGCGTCAGTAGGTGGCAGTCATGAGGAAAATTTCTCTAATATCATGCAGTTTTTGTCGGCACTTCTCTCAAATATCATACAGTTTGCGTCTGCGTCACCCAGTTAAGTTCTCTGCCGACTTTGCGAAATGTAAAGAAAATAGGATTTAAAACCTACTTTGTAGTAACAAATGTTCTTTTTTATAAATGTTTTCATTCCATTAAATTTGTTGGCAGACAATTTGAAATTATAACTTCCGATGCCTTTATAAACAATTTATCAAAACAGCGCTCCAACCGCAACGTCAGTAATACCATATAGTACCAATGCTGCAGGCATTGTGCGACATCTATACGGTTGTTATTTGTTGTTTTTGTAGAAGAGAAATTTTCGTCCTCTAGTGTTTTTATTCTCTCTGTACGTGTGTCGCCCGATCTCGCCAGATTTGCCTTATTTATTAACTTACCCAAAGTTGGCAGAATGTAATATTCTAAAGTACTTACTGTACTTTAGAATATTACATTATTTACTTTACTGAAAAAATCATCGTAATCGGTTCAGATTAAGATATAGCTTATTAACTGATGATCGTACTCAAAGTTGTCACAATATAATTTTCTGGAGTATGTGCTAAGCCAGTAAAATATCATCCAAATGGGTTCAGATTAACGGCCATTTTCATATAGCTCCGTTAGATTTTAACTGCCAGTAAATTTCAAAAATATTCTCTCCGGTTAACTTTAACTGAAAAATTTTCGGCAGTTAAGTTCCTAACTGGCATATGGAATATATAGGCAAGATGACAGCGATGTCCACAATACGATTTAAAAGTTCGTTAGTTAACGGAGCACTAATGGAGCTTCATGAAAATTGGGGTAAGTTATAGCTCATATATACATGTATCGTCCGATTTTCCGAAATTTGGTAATAATGTCCTTATTGTTTAATCAACCATGCTCAGGAAGGACATTCGAAAAAGACACCAAATTCTATTTTCCCACTTAGTTTCGATTTATTTCTCGATATTATTTTAAAGTAGAGACTTTACTCTAAATAAGCTACAAATATTGTCCATATTGGTGAGGTCTACAATACATTTGTATAAACTTCTTTAACAATAAACGAAAAATACGAAAATTTCGGACAATGTTTGTACTGTATGTTTCTAGTAAATGGTCATTTATACTAAAACTATAGTTGATACTTTGGCGGTTTTTTTTTTGTATTTTTTCTCAGACATTGAAAGATATTATAGGCCAAATGGCGGGGCCGTTTGGTCACAATTCAAGAATCATGTTTTTAGAACAAGCTCATATAGTTCTTGAAGTAATTGAGGTAGGTTTTCAAAATGACAATTTCTGTTCTACACCCTCAGAAAAAATCGCTTCTTTAACATATGTTCCAAACAGATTTTGCAGGAAGCACATATATTATTGGATACTGCCGAAACATTAATATGTTTGTTTTACGTGAACATATTATATGTTTGGAAGCATTCTGAGCCCAAAAATATTATATGCTTGGAAGAATTTTTCCCAAAGACGATTGTTCTCATTCCCTAACATACTCGTAATTTTCACTTCCACGAAATATTTTAGTTCTTGGCACCTTTTTCTGTAATACAAATAATGTTGAAGAAATTATTCACTTTTATAATTTTTTTAAAATTTACCTTTCGCCTGCACGGAGAATCGAACCGAGGACCATACAGTTTGTAAGCCAACACACTGTCCACTGGGCTACGTAGCTGTTATAGTCACCAGCAGATAAATATCGTTATAAGTTACATTTATATAGCATAGTTTGCAGCGCCCATGAGCCCATGCAAACATAACGTTATTTAACAGAAACATACATTTGTTTGCCACGTGGAGCAGTGGCTAGCATGTCTGCCTTGCATGCAAAGGGTCGTGGGTTCAATCCCTGCTCCGACCGAACATTTTTTTTTTTTAATTTACACATTTATAAAGGGTGATTCTTTTGAGGTTAGGATTTTCATGCATTAGTATTTGACAGATCACGTGGGATTTCAGACATGGTGTCAAAGAGAAAGATGCTCAGTATGCTTTGACATTTCATCATGAATAGACTTACTAACGAGCCACAACGTCGAATTTTCAGTGAATGGGCTCTAGAAAAGTTGGCAGAAAATCCGCTTTTTTATCGACAAATTTTGTTCAGCGATGAGGCTCATTTCTGGTTGAATGGCTACGTAAATAAGCAAAATTGCCGCATTTGGAGTGAAGGGCAACCAGAAGCCGTTCAAGAACTGCCCATGCATCCCGAAAAATGCACTGTTTGGTGTGGTTTGTACGCTGGTGGAATCATTGGACCGTATTTTTTCAAAGATGCTGTTGGACGCAACGTTACGGTGAATGGCGATCGCTATCGTTCGATGCTAACAAACTTTTTGTTGCCAAAAATGGAAGAACTGAACTTGGTTGACATGTGGTTTCAACAAGATGGCGCTACATGCCACACAGCTCGCGATTCTATGGCCATTTTGAGGGAAAACTTCGGAGAACAATTCATCTCAAGAAATGGACCGGTAAGTTGGCCACCAAGATCATGCGATTTGACGCCTTTAGACTATTTTTTGTGGGGCTACGTCAAGTCTAAAGTCTACAGAAATAAGCCAGCAACTATTCCAGCTTTGGAAGACAACATTTCCGAAGAAATTCGGGCTATTCCGGCCGAAATGCTCGAAAAAGTTGCCCAAAATTGGACTTTCCGAATGGACCACCTAAGACGCAGCCGCGGTCAACATTTAAATGAAATTATCTTCAAAAAGTAAATGTCATGGACCAATCTAACGTTTCAAATAAAGAACCGATGAGATTTTGCAAATTTTATGCGTTTTTTTAAAAAAAAAAAGTTATCAAGCTCTTAACAAATCACCCTTTATATAGCCCCCATATAAACCGAGGAGCCTAAAAGAGAAGCAAATTTCGTCCGATCCGCCTGAAATTTGGTACATGGTGTTGGTATATGGTCTATAACAACCATGCACAAATTGGTCCATATCGGTCCTTAATTATATATAGCCCCCATATAAACCGATCCCCAGATTTGGCTTGCGGAGCCTCAAAGAGAAGCAAATTTCATCCGATCCGCCTGAAATTTTGTACATGATGTTGGTATATGGTCTCTAACAACCATATAAACAGATCCCCAGATTTGGCTTGCGAAGTCTCCAAGAGAAGCAAATTTCATCCAATCCGGATGTAATTTGGAACACGGTGTTAGTATATGGTCTCTAACAACCATGCCAGAATTGGTCCATATCGGTCCATAATTATATATAGCCCTCATATAAACCGATGTGACCTCCGGAGCCTGTTGGAGGAGCAAAATTCATCCGATCCGGTTCAAATTTGGAACGTGGCCGAACGTGTTAGTATATGGCCGCTAACAACCATACCAAAATTGGTCCATATCGGTCTATAGTTATATATTGCCGATCTCCAATCACACAAAAATTGGTCCATATCGGTTCATAATCATGTTTGCCACTAGAGCCAAAAATAATCTACCAAAATTTTATTTCTATAGAAAATTTTGTCAAAATTTTATTTCTATAGAAAATTTTGTCAACATTTTATTTCTAGAGAAAACTTTGTTAAATTTTTATTCTGTTCATAATAAAATTTTCATCATAGTCAAAATTTTATTTCTATAGAAAATTTTGTCAAAATTTTATTTCTACAGAAAATTTTGTTCAAATTTTATTCGGTTCATAATCATGGTTGCCACTCGAGCCAAAAATAATCTACCAAGATCTTATTTCTATAGAAAATTTTGTCAAAAGTTTATTTCTATAGAAAATTTTGTTAAACTTTTATGTTTGTAGAAATTTTTGTCAAAATTTTCTTTCAATAGAAAATTTTGTCAAAATTTTTATTTCTATAGAAAATTTTGTGAAAATTTTATTTTATAGAAAATTTTGTTAAAATTTTATTTATGTAGAAAATTTTGTCAAAATTTTATGTCTACTTTGTCAAACTGAATTATATACGTATTGGAACGATCTTTTTTGATTTAATATATACTACGTATGGACTTACATACAATTTAGAAGATGGTGTTAGGAGATTTTAAGATACCTTGCCATCGGCAAGCGTTACCGCAGCTTAAGCAATTCGATTGTGGATGGCAGTGTTTAGAAGAAGTTTCTACGCAATCCATGATGGATGGTACATAAGCTTCGGCCTGGCCGAACTTACGGCCGTATATACTTGTTTTTGTATTTTTTCTCACACATTGAAAGATATTATAGGCCAAATGGCGGGGCCGTTTGGTCACAATTCAAGAATCATGTTTTCAGAACAAGCTCATATAGCTCTTGAAGTAATTGAGGTAGGTTTTCAAAATGACAATTTCTGTTCTACATGCTGTTAGTACAAGTAAAAACAGAAGAAAAATAAAAGTTTTTATCATTAAGTTTATTTCGGTAGTGAAAGGGTTAACTGCTCTTATTTATTTATAGATACCTCTATATCAAGAACAAAAGAGGCATACATACACTCAAAAAAAGTGTGCATGGATTCAAAGATTTTTACCTTCCCTGAGGATATTGGTATTTTTACCGAGCCAAAGTTTCGGCTTCTCTAAAATAAAGAAAATTTTCAGCGACCTATCTGTTATTAACTTAGGATCAATAAAATTAAAATATGGATGCATATCACCTTTATAAACTTGTCATTCCCTAAATACAGCTATTCACGTACAAACAAATGTCAGTTTAAATATCCAAATTATAATTGTATTTTCATATAAAAATTTCAATTGCACTGAGTTAAATTTTTCCTAAAAAATTGGGAACGAATGTTATTGAAAACGTCCTTAAAATCCGATGATTTTTTGTAACTTGACCATAAAGATAAAACGTTTTCAAAAATAAGAATCCGGTACCGCGTACACTTCGTGCCAGCTACCGTGAACATATTTGTGGATAGATTGATCTCTAAACACAGAAAAAAAATCTATAGTTAAACTAACGCTAAATTTAACTTATTTTTATTGTAAAAAAAAATTATTTGTTAGTAGTTCAATTTTATTACTTTTTGCGAAATTTTCCACAGCCCAATGAAATTTTCGTTTTTTTAAGAATGTCTCAAATATTTTATGAACTAAACGTGAGTATAAAGTTCAATGACCGTACACATAAGATCAATATGAACTAAAACAAATGAAAATTTTCGTACGATTCCCAAAAAATAGTAAGAATGAACTACTGTATGGTTAAAATGGTCATGATTTGGCGCCAATGATTTTCTTCTTAATTTTCAGTTAATATTTTCTTCTATAAGAGGGTGTAATTTCGCGAACTGTAGTTAAAAAGTAATACAGGGCATTAAATTATCCTGGTATTAACAAAGCTTTGGGGAAATCTCAAAATGTGTAGCAAAATATAGTTCAATTTTCGTATGAGTTAGTTTATTCTTCCTATAAAACAGTTTACTTTTTTTCGGTGAACGAAGAGACTTCTTTAGATTTTGAAATTTCCTAGTGTCTAATATCTCCCTGTATGACCCATATAAATATATGCTTCTGTGTAAAAATAAAATATTTTAAGAGCATGCATAAATTTATGTACGCGGTTATTGTTGTAGTTTATATCAAATTGGCTCATTGTTACTTGTTTTATATAAAATGCTACGAAAAGAAAAAAGAGGAAAAAATTAAATAAAGCAAAAACAAATAAAATCATTGATGTCGGCTACAACGACGATGATGGCCAAGCAAAGCAAAACGTTTATTAAGTATGCTAAACAAAATACACATACACTCACATAAACAAATGCGCCTATATACACAAGCAAAGACACGTGAACCTAGTCCAGTTGTGTTAGAACACTAGAAGAGAATTTTCAAATGACAGAGAAAAAGTAAAATATACTATCATTACAAAGAAAATACAATAAAACACGACACCATATCACATTCACAAAACAAAACAAAAAACTCATGCATACTATTTGGGCGCTAAAAGGTACACACAAAAAAATAAAATATGAATTTGTACATAAATTTGTAAATTTTTATAAATTTATTGTTTTTGTTTTCATAATAAATATGTACACTTACATAATATATTGTTTTCGTAAATACTTGTTATGAAATTATGAACTTTTTAATAATATATAGGGACTGTTTCTTAAAATTAATGAAACTTTAATTAATACATCAAAAAATACTGGTTTTCTCTTAGCGTGAGAGAGTCACAACATCGAGTTACTCTCATGTATATACAATACAATCATATAATACCCGACGAAAAAAACAAACATAACGTTTTGAAGCAACACGTGTGTTTGAGTTTTCCAATATAGTTTGAGTCGCCGTCGCGATTCGAAAATTATTTATTGCTTTAAAACAATTTACGAAAAAACAATATTAACTTGAAGCGTTGGATCTCATGTTTATAAATAATATAAAATATTATAAAATTATGCTTTTTGCTGGTTGGACTTTTAAGAATCAGGGGAAAAATCTAAAAGAAAGGTTACATGTAATGCATGGCGTTTTTAGTA
This sequence comes from Haematobia irritans, assembly GCF_050003625.1. NCBI lineage: Eukaryota > Metazoa > Arthropoda > Insecta > Diptera > Muscidae > Haematobia > Haematobia irritans. Next base: position 147,111,290 of record NC_134399.1, read on the forward strand.
TATATTATGTAAAAGTACATATTTTTCAATAACAGAAATATGTATACTTCATATATAATATTAAAAATTCCATTCTTATTATGTATACATTCGTAGTCAAAGAAAACCTGTATTTTTTATACCCTCCATCATAGGATGGGGGTATATTAACTTTGTCATTCCGTTTGTAACACATCGAAATATTGCTCTAAGACCCCATAAAGTATATATATTCTGGGTCGTGGTGAAATTCTGAGTCGATCTAAGCATGTCCGTCCGTCCGTCCGTCTGTTGAAATCACGCTAATTTCCGAACGAAACAAGCTATCGACTTGAAACTTGGCACAAGTAGTTGTTATCGATGTAGGTCAGATGGTATTGAAAATGGGCCATATCGGTCCACTTTTACGTATAGCCCCCATATAAAGGGGCCCTCAGATTTGACTTGTGGAGCCTCTAACAGAAGTATATTTCATCCGATCCGGCTGAAATTTGGTATATGGTGTTGGTATATGTTCTCTAACAACCATGCAAAAATTGGTTCACATCGGTCCATAATTATATATAGCCCCCATATAAACCGATTCCCAGATTTGGCTTGCGGAGCCTCAAAGAGAAGAAAATTTCATCCGATCCGTCTGAAATTTGGTACATGATGTTGGTATATGGTCTTTAATAACCATGGACAAATTGGTCCATATCGGTCCTTAATTATATATAGCCCCCATATAAACCGATCCCCAGATTTGGCTTGTGGAGCCTCTAAGAGAAGCATATTTCATCCGATCCGGCTGAAATTTGGTACATGGTGTTGGTATATGGTCTCTAATAACCATGGACAAATTGGTCCATATCGGTCCTTAATTATATATAGCCCCCATATAAACCGATCCCCAGATTTGGCTTGTGGAGCCTCTAAGAGAAGCATATTTCATCCAATCCGGTTGTAATTTGGAACATGGTGGTAGTATATGATCTTTAACAACCGTGCCAGAATTGGTCCATATCGGTCCATAATTATATATAGCCCCCATGTAAAACGTTCTCCAGATTTGACCTCCGGAGCCTCTTGGAGGAGCAAAATTCATCCGATCCGGTTCAAATCATACAAAATTGGTCCAATCACACAAAAATTGGTCCATATGGGTTCAAATCATGGTTGCCACTAGAGCCAAAAATAATCTACCAAAATTTTATTTCTATAGAAAATGTTGTCAAAATTTTATTTCTAGAGAAAATTTTGTCAAAATTTTATTTCTAGAGAAAATTTTGTTAAAATTTTATTCGGTTCATAATAAAATTTTCATCATTGTCAAAATTTTATTTCTATAGAAAATTTTATCAAAATTTTATTTCTTTAGAAAATTTTGTTCAAATTTTATTCGGTTCATAATCATGGTTGCCAATCGAGCCAAAAATAATCTACCAAGATTTTATTTCTATAGAAAATTTTGTCAAAAGTTTATTTCTATAGAAAATTTTGTGAAAATTTTATTTCTATAGAAAATTTTGTTAAAATTTTATGTCTACTTTGTCAAACTGAATTATATACGTATTGGATCGATCTTTTTTGATTTAATATATACCACGTAAGGACTTACATACAATTTAGAAGATGGTGTTAGGAGGTTTTAAGATACCTTGCCATCGGCAAGCGTTACCGCAACTTAAGTAATTCGATTGTGGATCAGCGTTGCCAATTTAGCTTTTTTCCCGCTAGATTTGGCTTTTTTTGAAAACGTTTAGCGGGAAAAAAATGCATTTAGCTTTTAGCTTTTTTTCTGGCTTTTTTTCATGACCCTTTTAGCTATTTTTGGCTTTTTTTATTTTCGACATGTTTCTATTGAAATATGGATAAATCGGCGTTTTTATCTTAGTCTTGCTGCAAGTATAAGGGTTTCCACATATTTCAAAGCTCAGTTGAAACATTAATAATGAGTCCAGCCATTATGCGGGCATTTTTGTAGCAAATACACCTTGTAAAGTTTTTTCATTATATACATAAAAGTTATCGTAAACTTTAAATCTACTATTACCATACAAATTTGTTAGATAAACTGTCAGTAAATTATTGGGAATATTATCATTTGACTCGTTTATCCTTATTATGTTATTATAATATTCTAAAGTTATTACGATATTACTAAATTAAAATAGTAGATGTGAATAGCTTTGTGCACTGAAAAAATATTGTCGTCTCCTTAAAATACGAACGCGAATTTTGGTTATAATAGCATTTGTGAATTTCCTTTATATAAACTGTTTTCCTTGTCCAAAAGACGATAAAGTCGTTTTGTCCTTATAATTAAGTGATTCAACTTAAAAATGGGTATATTTTCACGAAAGAAGGAAGAATTAATGAAATAGTCTTTAAATGTGAGGAGTTTTTGCATCTTAACCACAAACCAAAATAGCGTTCAAAAAGAGAAGATGTTTTTCAACACTTTATTTTAAAAACGTATATATACAATAATTTCTACTTGAAGTCGAGTCTGAATTTGGAAATTTAAGTTGGCGTTAGCACGTTTTTAAAGCACTTTGATAGCTCATGAAGAAAAGGAAAATATTTTTACTGGGAAATGTAAACTATAGGTATTTTCTACAATTTAAATAAAAGTAATGTATTTCGAATTTTCACAATTTCAAAACCAAACTAAAATTTTATTTAAAAAAATGACAAATCATTTTTTTACCAAATCCAAAGCATGCTTAGATCATTTAATATTTTAAAATAACAAGTAAATAAAATAGAGGTGTTGGGAAGGTAGCTCCCACAAAACGAAGGACTTCCAGTAAAAAATTTGTGATAGTAATCAAAATGTATCGAATACGCAAACAGAGCTAAATGCCTTAGATATTGTTACAGTCTCACAGAAGTGGAATTAAAATGAAAATAATATGCATTGTAAGTGAAATAAAGCCTTTAAGTTTGTTAAATTTCAATCAAAAATGTGACTTTTGATACAAAAAAATTTAGCTTTTTTTCTAGCTATTTTTTAGCATTTTTTAGCTATTTTTTTGGGCAAATCTAGCGGTTTTTGGTGAAACAATTCTGGCAACGCTGTTGTGGATGGCAGTGTTTAGATGAAGTTTCTACGCAATCCATGATGGAGGGTACATAAGCTTCGGCCTGGCCGAACTTACGGCCGTATATACTTGTTTATTTTATGAATTGTTTTCATATAATTTATGAAATCCGTGTTTGGAAAATTTTTGTGAACACTATTCATAAAATACATGTATTATTTTTTTGTGTGTAGTGTGATAATGAAAGGCTTTGTGTATATTTTCCTATTAGGATTCCTGAACAATGTTTAAGCGAAAAGAAAGTCTTAACCGAAAATTTGTATATCAGTAGGCTTGGTGACGGGATCACCATAGGATCAGTGTTTTACCAAGTTGAAGATTTTTCACGTTTGGGGGAATTTTTAGGTGGAAATATTTAATTGCGGTGATTTTAAGGGGCTATGAATAAATTTTATATTTCACGTAGAAGTATATACAACTTTTCAGTTCGCCCCTGACGAATCATCTATCCCCCAGTGATTGATGGCCTACAAAGTCCTACACTAATAAAAACAGTTTCGTTATAATAACGAAATGTGTCGTTAAAAGTCAGTCAATGAAACACATTCGTTAATACAACGAATTCTTTCGTTAATATAACGAATTTTCTGCAAATCAACGTAAAGTTTCGTGCTATTAGCGAATATTTTCATTGTATTAATGAAAATGTTTCGTTATATCAATGAAAATTTTTCATTGGCTGACTTTTAATGAAATTTTCTTTGTGTGTACTGCAGACTGTCATCCACAATTGAATTACTTGCACGGTTCCAAAGATTTTGTCTTTACACTAATGACTTTGATAATTGAAGTAAGGATGGCTTTAAGACACAATTATCTTTCTGCTTCAGACTCGACTTCAAGTATAAACTATGCTATGTTTCAAGTGAAACAGTCTTAAAAATAAAGTGTTGGAAGTTTCCTATTTTTGAACGATCATTGAGACCTTCAATTATCTGTAATACGCCTTTTACTACAAAAATGTTTCTCACTCAACCGAAATCGATTCGCCATAAACTTCATTATAATTTTCCAACAAAATTTTTAAAAATTATTTGTGTGAGTTGCATTGCGTTCGCACAATCTGAACAGTCATAACCATTAATCAATATCGATATTTTCTTGCAAGATTTTGCATACCACTGTCGTAATCAAACTATCTATGGCGTTACTTGTTTTATTAAATAGCAAAAGCTTTACTATTTTTTATGAAAGCGTTTGTTTTTTGTTTTGATAAAAAACAGTTATGTGTGTACTTGTGTATGTATCGATAGCAAAAAAAAAAAAACAAAAACGGATGTCCTACTTTAAGTGACTATTTGGCGGAATGACGGGTTAGTGAATTGGCCTGCAGGCTGCCTACTAGATGGATTGGGTTGGTTGGATGGTTTGTTGACTATTGGTTGGTTTGGTTCTTTGGTCTATTTGGGTTTGGTTGGTTTGGCAATATCATCGCTATTTTGCATTGGTATTACACTTACACGGACAGCTTATTTACGTACATTAACAGACATTGGCATTTGCTTGCTATATGCATTTATCACAATATACAGATAAACAAACTCAACTGAACTATATATGCAAATGCAATGTGTTTTTGCATGTAGCAGCTACTTTTGATATTACATAGTAGAGTAACGTCATTATAATAACCTACACTGTTTCACTGAATTACTCACACACATTCACATTATAACTGTGGAAGTTTATACACTGATAAAAATTGTGATATCGTACAATGGGGGGAAATAATTTTTTATATCATATATAAATAAATCATCTTATGCCTTTGCCATTATACGGGGCTATGTTAGTTGCAGTCGCCGACTAATTCGACCTTGTGTTGCTTATGTAAGCAGTTAAAAAAAAAAAAAAATAATAAAGCAAACATCTCTGCTGTATAAAATCAGTAATAATAATCCAGCAAGCTGCAATAAGATCAAGATTTCGAGTACCAAGAGACTGGGGATTGTCTTCCAAATGCTGAAGATATGAAAATGGGAGTGCGGAGTTCATTGTATTTATGAATGAATATGGAAAAATTTAGAGAAAATTGTCTATATAGCAATAACATTTTCGATATAGAAATAACATTTGACAAAATTTTCTATAAAGAAATAAAATTTTGACAAAAATTTCTATAGAAATAAAATTTTGCAAAAATTTTCTACAGAAATAAAATTTTAACAAAAATTTTCTATAGAAATAAAATTCTGACAAATTTTCTATAGAGAAGTAACATTTTGACAACATTTTCTATATAGAAATGAAATTTTGACAAAAATTTATATAGAAATAAAATTTTGCAAAAATTTTCTATAGAAACAAAAATTTCTATAGAAATAAAATTTTGCAAAAATTTTCTATAGAAATAAAATTTTGACAAAAATTTCTACACAAATAAAATTTTGCAAAAATTTTCTAAAAAAATGAACAAAATGACAAAATTTTCTATAGAAATACAATTTTGACAAATTTTCTATAGAGAAGTAACATTTTGACAACATTTTCTATATAGAAACAAAATTTTGACAAAAATTTTCTATAGAAATAAAGTTTTGCAAAAATTTTCTATAGAAATAAAATTTTGACAAAAATTTTCTATAGAAATAAAATTTTGACAAAAATTTTATATAGAAATAAAATTTTGACAAAAATTTTCTATAGAAATAAAATTTTGACAAAAATTTCTACACAAATAAAATTTTGCAAAAATTTTCTAAAAAAATGAACAAAATGACAAAATTTTCTATAGAAATACAATTTTGACAAATTTTCTATAGAGAAGTAACATTTTGACAACATTTTCTATATAGAAATAAAATTTTGACAAAAATTTATATAGAAATAACATTTTGCAAAAATTTTCTATAGAAACAAAATTTTGACAAAAATTTTCTATGGAAATAAAGTTTTGCAAAAATTTTCTATAGAAATAAAATTTTGACAAAAATTTCTACACAAATAAAATTTTGCAAAAATTTTCTACAAAAATGAACAAAATGACAAAATTTTCTATAGAAATACAATTTTGACAAATTTTCTATAGAGAAGTAACATTTTGACAACATTTTCTATATAGAAATAAAATTTTGACAAAAATTTCTATAGAAATAAAATTTTGCAAAAATTTTCTACAAAATAAAATTTTCTATAGAAATAAAGTTTTGACAAAATTTTCTATAGAAATAAAATTTTGACAAAATTTTCTATAGAAATAAAATTTTTACAAATTTTCTATATAGAAGTAACATTTTGACAACATTTTCTATATAAAAATAAAATTTTGACAAAAATTTATATAGAAATAAAATTTTGCAAAAATTTTCTATAGAAATAAAATTTTGACAACAAATTCTATAGAAATAAAATTTTGCAAAAATTTTTTATAGAAATTAAATTTTTCAAAAATTTCCTATACAAATAAGGTTTTGACAAAATTTTCTATAGAAATAAAATTTTGACAAAGTTTTAGCGAAATTGTCTATAGAAATATAATTTTGGAAAATTTCCTTTAGAAATAATATTTTGTTAAAAACGATTAAACCAATTTCTCGAAAAAAATTCCCATAAAAAAACCTAAATTTTTGGAAATTCCCCACCAAATTTTCTATATAGAAATAATATTTTGACATTTTCTATACAGAAATAAAATTTTGCAAAAATTTCTATAAAAATAAAATTTAGCAAAATACAGAAATAAAATTTTGCAAAAATTTGTATAGAAATAAAATTTTGCAAAAATTTTCTATAGAAATAAAATTTTGACAAAATTTTCTATAGAAATAAAATTTTGACAAAATTTTCTATAGAAATAAAATTTTGACAAAATTTTAGTGACATTGTCTATAGAAATATAATTTTGGCAAAATTTCCTTTATAAATAATATATTGTTAAAAACGATTAAACCAATTTCTCGAAAAAAAAATTCCCACAAAAATCCCCAAATTTATGGAAATTCCCCCCCCAAATCCCCAAGTCCACATCTCAAAAATTTCGTCCCTATTTACGAAAATATCTCCCATTTTGGGGGAAAATCCCCAATATTGGCAAAACTGTATGTAGGTCCAACCGACTTGGCTCTACCAAATGAAATAAAGCCCCAAGGAGATAATGACCCCAAATGTTTATACAGATGACAAAAACACAATTTTTTTGACTTTATTCATTTTGAAAATTGGGATTTTATTTCACAATGAAATAAAGGCGCAAACTAAAAACTGAAATAATGCGAATTGTGGCCAAAGTGGTTCTGTGGTAGTTGAACCCTCTCCCCGCCAATTGGCGTCTTCAGATGATCGACACTTTGGTAGTTTTTGTGTCAACCTTGGATTGAGATCAAGAAGTTTTGGTGGGCTTTGGTGTGGGCTTTGGTGTGGTAGAAGCAAGGAACCTCCTTTTCCAGCCATTCGTGGTTTACGAATTGGAGTACCCTTGGAAGGTTCATGGTCTACGGCTGACATGTTTGCCTGTCCAGGGTTTCAATGCTGTTTCCGTATAATATAAAACAATTATTTTGTCTCCAAAGGTAGATGAATACAAGCGGGGAGTAACCATAGGTCATTAGGGCGGCCCACATTATTATCATACACACAATATAATATTATAATTTTTTAACTTACAATTTATTGTTGTTAAAGAAAATTTTTAAGTTAAACAAAATTTTTCTAATTTGACAAAATGTTACTAAAATCGTAATTGTATTTACAAATTACGTTGTTAGCTCAAATTTAAACATAGTTTTAATTGTATTGACAAGAAAATTAATTGATTATGTTAAGTTTGTGTGTGTAGGTGGAACTTGAGTTCTGGTTGCCAATCGAAGACTCACTACTTTGGAAAGTAAACCCTATCATACTGTTTCTTTACAAAATGCTCAATTTGGAATGACTTCTCATCGAAGAAAACCAGATTCGCGCAAGCGAAGCAACTCCTTGGCTATTTCCAGTCTATGTTTTTTCCTAGCTCATTTTTTCGTTGTGTGAATTTCGATAAAATATGAAATGTCACTTTTCAGATCATTTCTGGCATTGTTACATTTTTTCCGTCCACTTTTTGGGCAACATTAAACACCTCCAGTATCAAGGTAACGAGAAATGGTATGAAAAGGAAAAAATTAATTCACATTTAAATATAAAGCAATCGTACTATAACGTTAGAATTCCATTACGAATAGATTTAATTCTAAATTTAATATATCCTTTGAATGGAAAAAATTTACATGCGAGATTTAGAAATGATAGCAACCTGAAGTGCAATCACAGTTGCCACGGTTAAGGTTAACGTGGCAGCCCGATTTATTGTCAGGCTCACTTAGACTATTCAGTCCAGAGAGAATGGAAACACAAGAGGATGAAACTGTGTAGCGAAACTGCGTCAGTAGAGCGCTTCGACCGCAACGGCGGTAATACCAAAGCTGCAGGGATTGTGCGACATCTATAAGGTTGACATTTGTTTTCTTCACAGAAAAGAACTTTTCGTCCTCTTGTATTTTTATTCTCTCTGTTCAGTCCATTGTGATAGTTGCCACAGTTGGTAGAATTCTATCAAAAATGGTAGATTTTTTACTGTTTGGTAGAGTTGGAAAATATTCTTTTCCATATAAGAGCTACTACATAAAATTTCTCTAAAAATAAAATGTTGACAATTTTTTTTTAGAAATAAAATGTTGACAATTTTTTTTAGAAATAAAATGTTGACAATTTTTTTTTAGAAATAAAATTTAGACAAAATTTTCTATAGAAATAAAATTTTGACAAAATTTTCTATAGAAATAAAATGTTGACAAAATTTTCTATAGAAATAAAATGTTGACAAAATTTTCTATAGAAATAAAATTTTTACAATATTTTCTATAGAAATGAAATTTTCACAAAATTCTCTATAGGAGTAAAATTTTGACAAAATTTCCTATGGAAATAAAGTTTTGACAAAAATTTTTATAGAAATAATATTTTGAAAAAAATTTCTATAAAAAAATTGACAAAATTTTCTACAGAAAAAAAATGTTGACAAAATTTTCTATAGAAATAAAATGTTGACAAAATTTTCTTTGGAAATAAAGTTTTGACAAAATTTTCTATAGAAATAAAATTTTGACAAAAATTTCTATAGAAATAAAATTTTGCAAAAATTTTCTATAGACATAAAGTTTTGACTAAATTTTCTATAGAAATAAAATTTTGACAAAATTTTCTACAAAAAAAAAAAAAAATTGACAAAATTTTCTACAGAAATAAAATTTTGACAATATATATATTTTTGTTCGGAAGTTTTTTTGGTAAAATTTGCTCCAAATTTTGGTAGATTATTTTTTTGCTTGACTGGCAACCGTGTGGCAAAACTGTATATACCGAACGAATCAGAATATCTCCCCGATTTTATGCGTTGTTTTTTTGTAAACATCGACTAGTCGGTTTTTTCCTTATTAAAAGAAACCGTTCTTTCTAAAATAAAACGAAATAATTTTCTCCATGTATATACATTGCCATACATCAGTTATACATATGCATGTATTTGTATTTCTGCCACAACTACCACTGACACACTAGACCAAAGTACCCACTTGATATTGTCGTACGTCCATTCACTCTTTTATTGTGATACAGACCAGCGCCAATACCATTACCATCATCATGTACATAAGTCACTGCAAATGTATGGGACAAAAAAAAAAATATATTTAAATAATTGTGTATATGAGAAAAGCTGCCAGAAAGAAGAGTCCAATTGGTAAGAGCAAGTAAGCAGTTAGCTAGCCAAGCCATGTGTAAAAATGCCAGCTTGCTTTTCACACCATGCGAATAAGTAGAAACCTCATTGTTTGGCATCAGTTGCAAAATAGCAATGAAAACAACCAAAAAAATAAAATGCAATAACATTTTGTGGAAATAAATACAACCCCACCACCCTCTTACAGGGTCCTAGTTCAAATTGTTTGTTGGGCAAAAACAAAATCATTTGAACTGAATGGAGGTAAAGTCATTGGCAATCTTTTGAAGGCTTGTTCTATATATGTTTATTTATTTTATTGTATGACCAGTTTTTATTGGAGTGCCCCGATTACTCCAATAAAGCTATAAGTAGGTCAAAAGTATTCAACAAAATACGAGTGGTTTGAACCATTATATAGCCCATTGCACAATTAGTAATGTGAATCTCTGTTTTTACAGTGAGGAAAACATTGCCCTGAAGCCAAAGGTTTCCTTAAAATATGAACATTTTATTTTAAAGACGTTTATTATTTGAATACAAAATAATTTTTACTTGAAGTCGAGTCTGAATATGAAAATTTAAGTTGTGGTTAGCACTTTTACAAAGGACTTTGATAGCACATGAAAAGAAAAAAAAGCAGAGAAGACGAGAATCGTGTCTTAAATGTATTCTTAATTCAATTCTCCGCTTTTTGGGTTCGGAATCTATACAAAAAATTAGTGTAAAAACAAAAGTTATGGAACCGAGCTTTTTATTCAGTGTACCTTTTATAATGGATATTAGATTTGCTTTTCAGTTAATAACTCTCTCAAATTTGAATTCTTAAGCCCCACGGAGAAGCACATTTCAATCGATCCAATTGCAATTAGGTACACTCAAAAAAAGTTTACTTTGATCCAAAGATAATATCACAACCCACAATTGATCACATATCTTAGCGAGATCTAACCAATTTCCTTGCAAAAACGCCACTGCTAAGTAGCAATAATTGTAAATATTTCTCACATTTTCCTAAATCTCTAATACACATGTATCGCCCGATAAATCATAAAACCTTTTTTGTACAATTGCTTTCAAATTGCTCTAGCTTTATATTTCCCACATTTATTTACTAACATTGTTTTTAAACCCAGGGCACTAGAAATTTAAATTTGAATTTTAGAGATTTTGTAGAAGTACAAAAAATTGTCTACAAATCGGTTAAGATAAAAATATTTGTATATGGGAATATAAACTTCCCTAATAACTACCAACAAATTTGGAGGAGTTGAGATGGTAACACAAAATTTGGTCAACATAGTGGTGAAGGGAATAATATAGTCGGTCCCGCCCGATTTTAGACTTTACTTACTTCCTATACCCTCCACCATAGGCTGGGGGGGTATATAAACTTTGTCATTCCGTTTGTAACACATCGAAATATTGCTCTAAGACCCCATAAAGAATATATATTCTGGGTTGTGGTGAAATTCTGAGTCGATCTGAGCATGTCCGTCCGTCCGTATGTTGAAATCACGCTAACTTCCGAACGAAACAAGCTATCGACTTGAAACTTGGTACAAGTAGTTGTTATTGATGTAGGTCGGACGGTATTGCAAATGGGCCATATCGGTCTACATTTACGTATAGCCCCCATATAAACGGACCTCCAAATTTGGCTTGCAGATCCTCTAAGGGAAGCAAATTTCATCCGATCCGTCTGAAATTTGGTACATGGTGTTAGTATATAGTCTGTAACAACCATGCAAAACTTGGTCCACTTCGGTCCATAATTATATATAGCCCCCCCTATAAACCGATCCCCCGATTTGGCTTGCGGAGCCTCTAAGAGAAGCAAATTTCATCTGATTCGGCTGAAATTTGGTACATGGTGTAAATATATGGTCTCTAACAACCATGCAAAAATTGGTCCATATAGGTCAATAATTATATATAGCCCCCCTAAAAACCGATCCTCCGATTTGGCTTGCAAGCCTCTAAGAGAAGCAAATATCATCCGATCCGGCAGATATTTGGTACATGGTATTAGTATATGGTATCTACCTACCATGCAAAAATTGGTCCACTTCGGTCCATAATTATATATAGCCCCCCTATAAACCGATCACCAGATTTGACCTTCAGAGCCTCTTGGAAGACCAAAATTCATCTGATTCACTTGAGATTTGGTACGTGGTGTTAATATATGGCCTCAAACACCCATGCAAAAAATGGTCCACTTCGGTCCATAATTATATATAGCCCCCTATAATCCGATCCCCCGATTTGGCTTGTGGAGCCTCTAAGAGAAGCAAATATCATCCGATCCGGCAGAAATTTGGTACATGGTATTAGCATATGGTCTCTAATAACCATGCAAAAATTGGGCCACATCGGTCCATAACTATATATAGCCCCCATATCAACAGTTATCCAGATTTGACCTCCGGAGCCTCTAAGAGCAGCAAATATCATCCGATCCGGCAGAAATTTGGTACATGGTATTAGCATATGGTCTCTAATAACCATGCAAAAATTGGGCCACATCGGTCCATAACTATATATAGCCCCCATATAAACCGTTATCCAGATTTGACCTCCGGAGCCTCTAAGAGAAGCAAATATCATCCGATCCGGCAGAAATTTGGTACATGGTATTAACATATGGTCTCTAACAACCACGCAAAAATTGGGCCACATCGGTCCATAACTATATATAGCCCCCATATAAACCGATCCCCCGATTTGGCTTGCGGAGCCTCTAAGAGAAACAAATGTCAACCGATCCGACTGAAATTTTGTACATGGTGTAAGTATATGGTCTCTAATGACCACGAAAAAATTGGTCCACATCGGTCCATAATTATATATAGGCCCCATACAAACCGATAACCAGATTTGACCTTCGGAGCCTCGTGGAAGACCAACATTCATCTGATTCAGTTGAAATTTGGTACATGGTGCAAAAATGGTCCGCATCGGTCCATAATTATATATAGCCCCCATATAAACCGATCCCCCGATTTGGCTTGCGGAGCCTTTAAGAGAAGCAAATTTCATCCGATCCGCCTGAAATTTGGTACATGGTGTTAGTTATGGTCTCGAACAACCATGCAAAAATTGGTCAACATCGGTCCATAAATATATGTAGCCCCCATACAAACCGATTCCCCGATTTGGCTTGCGGAGCCTCTAAGAGAAGCAAATTTCATCTGATTCGGCTGAAATTTGGTCAATGGTGTTAGTATATGGTCTCTAACAACCATGCAAAAATGGTCCACATCGGTCCATAATTATATATAGCCCCCATATAAACCGATCCCCCGATTTGGCTTGCGGAGCCTCTAAGAGAAGCAAATTTCATCCGATCTGGCTGAAATTTGGTACATGGTGTAAGTATATGGTCTCTAACAACCATGCAAAAATTGGTCCACATCGGTCCATAACTATATATAGCCCCCATATAAACCTATCCCGCGATTTGGCTTGCGGAGCCTCTAATAGAAGCAAATTTCATCCGATCCGGCTGAAATTTGGTACATGGTGTTAGTATATGGTCTCTAACAACCATGCAAAAATTGGTCCACATCGGTCCATAACTATATATAGCCCCCCCCCCCCCCCCCCCATATAAAACGATCCCTAGATTTGGCTTGCGGATCTCTAAGAGAAGCAAATGTCATCCGATCCGACTGAAATTTGGTACATGGTGTAAGTATATGGTATCTAATGATCATGCAAAAATTGGTCCACATCGGTCCATAATTATACATAGCACCCATACAAACCGATCACCAGATTTGACCTTCGGAGCCTCTTGGAAGACCACAAGTCATTTGATTCAGTTGAAATTTGGTACGTGGTGTTAATATATGGCCTCAAACACCCATGCACAAATTGGTCGAAATCGGTCCATAATTATATATAGCCCCCTATAAACCGATCCTCCGATTTGGCTTGCGGAGCCTCTAAGAGAAGCAACTTTCCTCCGATCCGGCTGAAATTACGTACATGGTGTATGTACATGGTCTCTAATGACCATGCAAAAATTGGTTCACATCGGTCCATAATTATATATAGCCCCCATATAAACCCATCCCCCGATTTGGCTTGCGGAGCCTCTAAGAGAAGCAAATTTCATCCGATCCGGCTGAAATTTGGTACATGGTGTAAGTATATGGTCTCTAATGACCATGCACAAATTGATCGAAATCGGTCCATAATTATATATAGCCCCCATATAAACCGATCCCCAGATTTGACCTCCGGAGCCCCTTGGAAGAGCAAAATTCATCCGATTCGGTTGAAATTTGGTGCGTGATGTTAGTGTATGGTATCCAACAACCATACAGGAATTGGTTCATATCAGTCCACAATTATATATAGCCCCCATATAAACCGATCCCCAGGTTTGACCTCTGGTACCTTTTGGAGAAGCAAAATTCATCCCATCTGGCTGAAATTTGGTACGTGGTGGTAGTATATGATATTTAACAACCATGCCAAAGTGGTCCATATCAGTCCATAATCATATACAGGCTTCATATAAACCGATCCCGATATTTGGTTTTGGATCCTCTTGGAGAAGCAAATTTCACCCGAGTCAGTTGAAATTTGGTACATTGTGCTAGTATATGGCCGTTAACCACCATGCCGAACTAGGTCCATATCGGCCTATATTTATATATAGCCCTCAGATAAATCGATCCGCAATCACAAAAAAATGGTCCATATCAATTTCATAATTGTATATAGCACCCATATAAGCGACCCCCATATTTCAATTCTGGCTCTCTACGTACCGTGCAAAAGTACATATCGATTCGTAATTATTTGTAGACTTACCCATAGATACCTTTTTTGTATAATATATACCACGTATGGACTAACTCACAATTTAGAAAACGATGTTAAGAAGTTTTAAGATACCACAACTCAATTAATTCGATTGTGGATGACAGTCTTTCATAGAACTTTCTACGCAATCCATGGTGGAGGGTACATAAGATTCGGCCTGGCCGTACTTACGGCCGTATATACTTGTTTTTTATTCCATTTATAGCCGATGTTGAATGTTTGGCAACATTTACTAAGGAAATAAAATTTGGTAAAATTTGCTATAGAAATAAAATTTGGCAAAAAAAAAAAGAAATACAACTTTAACAAAAATGTGATCAACAACTTCAAATATGGTTTTTTCAAATTTGTTGGATTTTTGGTAAACATTTCTGCAATTTTTGGTAGATTATATTTGGCATGAATGGAAATCGTGATTGGAAGGCAACATTGAAGCATTTATTCTTGAGATACCAGCCGAAAGTTGGAAAGAGTATACCAAACTAGGACTATGACGGTGAATCATTTGGGCCGCAATCGCGGTCAATATTTACATGCAACAATCTACAAACATTAATTTATATGGACGGTTCTATCAATTCAAATAAAGATATCATGTAATATTTTTAAATTTTATGTATTTTTTTGAAAGATATCTCTATCGCCCCTTAGTAGTCCAGCCAATAGACATTGCCTAATATTTTTCGATTTTCACTTTTACAACGAATATGTGTCAACAATTTTCAACTCTAGTATCGTAATTAAAGATATTAGGATGATTTCCAGAGACTATCGGATATTACCTGAAAATTTCAGCCTTTTATAGAACATATTGTGTCTAGCAGGATAATGATATTTGTGAATAGTAAACTTACACCCAGAGAAGGAATATGATCACCTCAAACATGTTTTAAGAGCAAAATGTTATTTTTTGGGTGGTAACCATGTAACATGGTTTTCGCAACTATGTTATTTCCTCGGAAATCATGTATCTGATTTCGGCAAGCAGGTTATATTTGACGAGAAAATAACATTTTAGTGACAAACATGTTACATGGTCACCACACAAAAATAACATTTTGTTCTTGAAACATGTTTGAGGTGAACATATTCCTTCTCTGCGTGTATATAACCTCCATCTTGAGGTGTATTCTTTAAAAAACAATTAACTCAAATGTAATAGGCCCGAAATTTCCAATCCTAGTTCAATGGCACAGTGTTAAGTTAAAATTTTCTATTCTATTGCATATCACAAACAAATATCTAAAAAATACTTATTATTTGTTTTATTTTCAAATTCTGTTGTTTTATTTACAGGTTTTTGGAGCATGAACTAAAACTGGAATTGAATGAAATGGAAAAAACTCAAAAATAACCCAGAAAAAAAGTTTTGAAAACAAAACTAAGAACCAACAAAATAAGGGAATTGTTAACGACAGTAAAATAAAATAGAGAAAAAATAAACAAACAATAACAAAGACTTCTATATATATACAATAGAAGAGAAGAGGGATTTGAAACCACAACAATAAGCCAAGGAAAAAAAAACTTGGAGAAATACTAGAGGACATTTCTCTAGGAGAAACCCCCTCCCAAAAAAAAAAAAAAAAAACAATAACAGAAATTATGGAAATAGAAACGAATAACCAACACAATAGACTGAATTAGAGTCCAAATATTTTTAAATATTTAAAAATACTACAACAACAAATAAAGGCAAACATTAAAACATCTAAATTCAATAATTCAAGAATTTATTAAAAAAAAAAATAAAAACAAAAATATTTTAATTAATTTAATACACAAACAAATCGAAAACTAAATCGAATTCCATACTCTAGTCAAAACCATTAAGAATAACTCAAGAAAAAACAAAAAACAGAAAAATCTCAAACTCCCGTTGATCTCCCAACAACGTCAAGTAAATGCAATTAATTTAAACATATCATAATCTAATTACAATTTATATTAATTTAAACAAACGACAACAACAACAAATACAACAGAAAATTTAAATTTAAAAACAAAATTGCATTTATATATTTATTACCAATTAATACGAAAACAAAATAATCGACATCAGATATAAAGCAATATCTATAAAAAAAACAACAACATCAACTCTCAATTCATAACAGAAAAAAATACACATTATACAATAACAACAACAATATACAAAATTCAATACTGCCCCGTTTTTTAATGGAAGAACGAGAAGAATTCTTTTTAGAATAACCAAAATACAAAAAAAAAAATTCTTTGGGAGAACCCTAACCAACAACATTGCCATACAAACCACAAAACAAAGAGAGAAAAACAAAATCAATGAAAAATCGCCATTAGAACGATTATTCATTAGCCGCAACAACGAACAAAGTTAATTAATTCCACATCAAGAAATTATCCACATTTTGTGAAGTAAAAATAAAAACTAAAAAAAAAACAAACTTCTCTTCATAAAAATTCAATAAAGAAAACTCTCATCGCCATCATTCCAAAACAAACTCTCATTGCATTGGCAAGTGTACATGTGCGTGCCTTTGAGAGTGTTTACTGTAGTAGTGAATCGTATAACGAATCTCATGAAGTATTTATGAGAGCGTAGCCTAAACATTTTTTATACCACACAACAATAAAGTACTCCATACTTTTGCTCATATTTCAAAGTGTAATAACCATTAATAAAGTCAAACCATGGAGAAACGGAAATAAAACATAGCCAAGAGAAGTGAAAAACAAAACAAAAAAACTAAATAAAACAAAACAAAAACTTGTGACAAAGACAAAGTGCGCGTAATATGAAATAAAAAGGAACTACAAATTATAAACTTTCCAAAACATAGAACATTCTAATCATTATTATCTCAATCATTATGGCCTTCAAGTCATCATCGAAAGAGTATCATAATCAATCTAAATAAGGTAAGTGATATTAGATTTCAAAATTTCTTATATAAAAACACACATTACACTAAAAAGAAAATATTAACTAGAATCCAAAGATTGTTACCTTCTCTTAAGGATTTCGATATTGATTCCGGACCGCTTCCTCAAAATAAATACATAAATTTTTTAGGAAAAAAAAGCATGCCCGGTTTGTCTTTACTTTAAAAAAGGCAACAAATTTAAAAACAATTTCATTAAATTTAAAGAATTTTTCTGAACTATTAAAGTCAAATTGACCTTAGCCCAAACATTTTTGCTTTCATGTTATGATACCCATTTTTAAGGGAAATCACTTAATTATAAGGATAGGTTAGATAGGTTAGGTGGTAGCCACTATGTAGGTTAGGTTAGGTTAGGTTAGGTTAGGTGGAGCCACCGTGGTGCAATGGTTAGCATGCCCGCCTTGCATGACAAGGGACCTCCTTTTTATAGCCGAACGGCGTTCCACATTGCAGTGAAACCACTTAGAGAAGCTTTGAAACCCTCAGAAATGTCACCAGCATTACCGAGGTGGGATAATCAACCGCTGAAAAACTTTTTGGTGTTCGGTCGAAGCAGGAATCGAACCCACGACCTTGTGTATGCAAGGCGGGCACGCTAACCATTGCACCACGGTGGCTCCCAAGAATAATATGACTTCATTGAAAAGTTTATCGGCTTTTGGACAAGGAAAAAAACTTTATATTAGAGAAATGCGTCTTCTATTCTAAACAAAATTTGCATTCGTATTTTAAGACATAAACTCTTTGACTTCACGACAATATTTTATTCAGTGTAGGATTAATAAAATTAAAATTAATATACCGATCTCATTTATCAAATTTTCATTCTCTTTTTGCGGTACATGAATAAAACACATCCCAAGAGAACTTTGAATTTTCGACTAAAAACTTTAAAATGACAAAAAATTGGCATGTACTGAAAAATGCCGTTTTGCTAGTTTCCTAAGATTTTGTCTCTACACTAATGATGTAGATATTGATTCCGAGAGAATTGAAGTAAGGACACATTTAGGACCCAATTATCTTTTAAATTTGAGGGGTGAACAACATGTACATCTCTTTTACTTACTAGCGCCTATTGGTTCTAAAAAAATGAAATCGTAGGTGCTCAGCAAAAAATTTGGAAGTTCTAATGACACAAATTCAAATGCACTTCCAAAAATGTTTTCTCAGAGATGTTCTTTATTATAACTACTCAGGAAGCCGTTTTGTTCGTTTCGAAAGATTTTGTCTCTACACTAATGATTCCAATATCTATATTGGTTCCGAGCCAAAGAAGCAGAGAATTGAAGTAAAAACACATTTAGGACACAATTCTCTTTTAAATTCGAGGGTTGCGTGCTTGATTCTACGAAACAAATATTAATTTATAAATGTCTACAGCATTTTTCTTCAAGTGCTGTCAAAATCAATTAACGTGTGTTAAAGACAACCTCCAAATTTCCAAATTCAGACTCAACTAGAAGTAAAAATTACGCTATGTTTCAAGTAAAAAGACGTCTTTAAAATAAAGTGTTAAAAAATTTCAAATTTTTAAATGCTCTCTATTTTTGTAGTCAAGATGCAAAAAGTTAACAAACAGACAATTTCATTAATTTTGAAAATTTTTCTGAAATTTTCTTTCATGTTAGGATACCCAGTTTTAAGTTGAATCTCTTAACTAGAAGGACAAAACGACTTTATTGAAAAGTTCAATGTCTTTTGGACAATGAAATAAAACTTGATATCAGAGAAATACGTCTACTATGCTAAGCAAAATTGGCATATTTATAACAGGTTAGCTGATAAGACCCCGGTCCGACACATAGATGGCGTCGCTAATATTAAATGCATATTATTTTTGTATAGCACCAACCTTCATATGATTCGTGTCAAAATTTGACGTCTGTAAGTCAATTAGTTTGTGAGATAGAGCGTCTTTAGTCAAGCAGCTTTTGTTATTGTGAAAAAATGGAAAAAAGGAATTTCGTGTTTTGATAAAATACTGTTTTCTGAAGGCAAAAAAATACGGTGGAAGCAAAAACTTGGCTTGATAATGAGTTTCCGGACTCTGCCCCAGGGAAATCAACAATAATTGATTGGTATGCAAAATTCAAGCGTGGTGAAATGAGCACGGAGGACGCTGAACGCAGTGGACGCCCGAAAGAGGTGGTTACCGACGAAAACATCAAAAAAATCCACAAAATGAGTTTGAATGACTGTAAAATGAAGTTGATCGAGATAGCAGAGGCCTTAAAGATATCAAGGGAACGTGTTGGTCATATCATTCATCAATATTTGGATATGCGGAAGCTCTGTGCAAAATGGGTACCGCGCTAGCTCACATTTGACCAAAAACAAAAACGTGTTGATGATTCTGAGCGGTGTTTGCAGCCCGAGTTTTTCCGTCGAAATGTGACAATGGATGAAACATGGCTCCATCACTACACTCCTCTGTCCAATCGACAGTCGGCGAAGTGGACAGCGACCGGTGAACCGTCTCCGGAGCGTGGAAAGACTCAAAAGTCCGCTGGCAAAGTAATGGCCTTTATTTTTTGGGATGCGCATGGAATAATTTTTATCGATTATCTTGAGAAGGGAAAAACCATCAACAGTGACTATTATGTGGCGTTATTTGAGCGTTTGAAGGCCGAAATCGCGGCAAAACGGCCCCATATGAAGAAGAAAAAAGTGTTGTTCCACCAAGACAACGCACCATGCCACAAGTCATTAAGAGCGATGGCAAAAATTCATGAATTGGGCTTCGAATTGCTTCCCCACCCACCGTATTCTCCATATCTGGCCCCCAGCGACTTTTTCTTGTTCTCAGAACTCAAAAGAAAAAATTTGACTACAATTAAGAGGTGATCGCCGAAACTGAGGCCTATTTTGAAACAAAACCGAAGGAGTACTACCAAAATGGTATCAAAAAATTGGAAGGTCGTTGTAATCGTTGTATCGCTCTTGAAGGGAACTATGTTGAATAATAAAAACGAATTTTGACAAAAAATGTGTTTTCTTTGTTATTCCGGGGACTTATCAGCCAACCTGTTACCCTATACCACATAGTGGTCAGGGTATAATAACATTGACCAGCCAAAAAATGTGCCTACCAGAAATATTAATTTGAGACCATAAAATATATACCGATCGACTCAGAATCACCTCCTGAGTCGAACTAGCCCTTGGCATCCGTCCGTCCTTCTATCCATGTATTTGTTGTTCGCAGGATTCCGGTTGTAATTATTAAACGATTTTCAAGAAATTTGGTATATAGCGTTTTCTTGGCACAAAGACGGACGCTATTGAATTTGGATCAAAAATCGAATCAAATTTTGATATAACTTTCATATATATATATTTATTGCCCGTTTTTGATAAATGGGATCAGATCATTTTTTAACCTATCGGCGTCAAATTTACCACAAAGTAATATAATGTGCCACCCTTTAAGTGTGCTAAATTTCATAGAAATCGGTTCAGATTTAGATATAGCTCCCACATATATGTATCACCCGATTTTCCTAAATTTGGCCATAAGTCCCTCATTTATCAACCGATCTTACTCAAAGTTGGCCAAATCTAATGATATATAGTACTTACTATATGTGCAAAAAATCATCGAAATCGGTTCAGATCTAGCTATGGCTCCATGTCATCCTGATTTTCCCAAATTTTGTCATAAAACCCTTATTTATCATCCAATATTTCTCAAAGTTGGCGTACTCTAATCTTCTATAGTACTAACTATATGCGTAAAAAATCGGTCCAGATTTAAATATAGTGCCTATATATATGTATCGCTCGATTTTCCAAAATATCATCCGCGCTGTGTTGTATATAAGTTGAAGCTGATTGGGTAACTGATTCCAGAGACGTGTCGCATATATATAAAACTGCCGCTCAGATAACTGACTTCTATGTCGAGTCTGTATCAAATTGTTAATCTAGCGAATGTTAATCGTTCGTAGAGGTATGATGGTTTCTTTGTGTGTACAATTTTTTTTTTGAGGAATATCAGAGTTCTGAGTTGGACGTATTTGTCAAATTTCGCACCAGATAACCTTCTGTAGTATCAAACAAACCTGTAAGGTATCATCCAAATAGATATTTAGATGTAGCTCCCATATATATACATCCCAAAAATTTTCTATATTTTAACTACACAGGAAGTTCTTTTAATCCAATATTTATAGCTTGCATTTTTAATATTTTAATGGGTAATTTTAACTTTTTGTTTCAACTTGGATAAAAACAGAGTAAGAATTAATAAAATGGTACAAATTTTTAAATTTTTTTAGACAAACTGCTAAAGCCATTTTAGAAAAATTTCGAATTTCTGAAAATATTTGAGGTTAATCGTTTCAGAAAAACATTGGAATGAATTTAAAGTCATAAAAAATTATAAAAAATTATTTCTTTGTCAATATATTACAACATTTTTTTAATTCACATCCAAAACACTGAATTCGGATCACACCTTAAGAAGTGATGCAAATTCAGTGCAACGGCTGTTGAAATGGTGAACATCCGTCCTATGACAAGACCATGTTAAATTCATCGCTTCAACGCCAATTTTTCACCAGTTCCATTCCAAAAAGAAAAAGTAATGAATTTTTTTGGCGACGCTTTATTTTGGTGGGAATTTTTACTCCAATTGTTGTACTGCAATATCGGTGAGACAGACATACTGTTTATTTTGCAAGTTATGCACTCAGTGAAAGTTTTTCTTCAATGAACAACATGTACATCTCTTATATTTACTAGCGCCTATTTATTCAAAAAAAAAAAATGAAATCGTAGGTGCCTAGCAAAAAATTTGGAAGTTCTTGTAAAGACACAACTTCAAATGCACATCCAAAAATGTTCTCCTAGAGATGTTCTTTATTTTAACTACCCAGGAAGTTCTTTTAATTCAATTTTTTTTAGTAAGTAAGCAATTTTTCCTTTTTATTAATTTTAATAAAATGGTGCAAATTATTTAAATTTTGTCGGAAAAAATTCGTAAATCCATTCTAGAAAAATTGCGCATTTTTGAAAATATTTGAGGTCAAGCGATGCATTTCAAAATCATAAAAAAGTTTAAAAAGTATTTATTTATCAAAATAACACAAAATTTTTCAAATCACATCCAAAACACTGAATTCGGATCACACCTTAAGAGGTGATGCAAATTCAGTGCAATAGTTTAAAAAAAAAAATATTTTTTAGAACAGTTTTAGTTTTAGAGGAACACGATTTTATAAATCAATATAATGTTGACTTTCTTGGATCCATGGAAACAGCGAAAATCCTATGCTTCATATTTCGAATTTAATTTCGGAAACCATACCATTTAGTTTTATTGAAATAGATATCTTCAACTGAATTAACCAGAAATTATATTAAATCTATGCCATGACAAAATCTTTATACCCTGCGCCACACTGTGGAACAGGGTATTATAACTTAGTGCATATGTTTATAACACCCAGAAGGAGACGAGATAGACACATGGTGTCTTTGGTAATAATGCTCAGGGTGGGTCCCTGAGTAGATATAACCATGTCCGTATGTCCGTCCGTCCGTCTGTCTGTGAACACATTTTTGTGATCAAAGTCTAGGTCGCAATTTAAGTCCAATCGCCTTCAAATTTGGCACATGTTCCTAATTTGGGTCAGAATAGAATCCTATTGATTTTGGAAGAAATCGGTTCAGAGAACCCAGAGTTTTAACCCAGAGTACAATTGGTTGTATAGTCATGTGTGCCAAATTTGATTGAAATCGGTCCAGATTTAGATATAGCTTCCATATATATTTTTCGCCCGATATGGACTTATATGGCCCCAGAAGCCAGAGTTTTGGCCCAATTTGATTGAAATTTTGCACAAGGAGTACAATTGGTTGCATAGTCATGTGTGCCAAATTTGATTGAAATCGATTCAGATTTAGATATAGCTTCCATATATATTTTTCGCCCGATATGGACTTATATGGCCCCAGAAGCCAGAGTTTTGGCCCAATTTTGTTGAAATTTTGCACAGGGAGTAGATTTAGCATTGTAGCTATGCGTGCCAAATTTGGTTGAAATCGATTCAGATTTAGATATAGCTCCCATATATATCTTTCACCCGATATGCACTTATATGGACCCAGAACCCAGAGTTTTATCCCGATTGGCTTGAAATTTTGTTCAAACATAACACTTGGTCGTATAGTCAAGTGTGCAAAATTTGATTGAAATCGGTTAAGATTTAGATATAGCTTCCATATATATTTTCGCCCGATATGGACTTATATGGCCCCAGAAGCCAGAGTTTTGGCCCAATTTGGTTGAAATTTTGCACTAGGAGTACAATTAGTAATATAGTCATGTGTGTCAAATTTGATTGAAATCGGTTCAGATTTAGATATAGCTCACATATATATGTTTTTCTGATTTCGACAAAAATGGTCAAAATACCAACATTTTCCTTATTAAATCGCCACTGCTTAGTCGAAAAGTTGTAAAAATGACTAATTTTCGTAAACTTCTAATACATATATATCGAGCGATAAATCATAAATAAACTTTTGCGAAGTTTCCTTAAAATTGTGTTCCACCCTAGTACATTAGCCAACTTAAATTTTGAGTCTATAGATTTTGTAAAAGTCTATCAAATTCTGTCCAAGTCGAGTGATATTTAAATGTATGTATTTGGGACAAACCTTTATATATAGCACCTAACACATTTGACGGATGTGATATGGTATCGAAAATTTAGATCTACAAAGTGTGCAGGGTATAATATAGTCGGCCCCACCCGACTTTAGACTTTCCTTATTTGTTAATTACTTTATGTTACATACTTGTCTTAAGGTCATAAATGGGTGTTAATTAGAATAATAGCCCAGCCAATTGTACTTCAACTCTACGACACATACACTATTATATTATAGTAAACTGACGAAAACACATATTTCTTTAAATATCGTCTTTAATGATTCTCGTATATTTTAATAATTGAAAATGGATTCTATGATGAATGATTTCATTTTTTTTCGGGGTTTCATTGATTTCTTTTCAACCCCCCCAACACAAAACCAACGAAATTTGTTTGAAAGTCAATTAATATATGAGTTTTATGCGAAAAGTGTTATTGATGAAAAGTGTGAAAAGATCAATGGGAAAAATTGAGGATCCATTACCATACCATATATTTTTTGGTCGATGTTTACACAATTTTCTTTTTTTAAATAATTACTTCAAAGAACGAAAATCATCTCCTCTCGTTTTTTTATTGCTACTTAGGGCATTTTAAATAAGCCATAACAATTAGGAAATACAAATGCTGATGTATGGTCTTTTGATGTGTTCAGATGGATACAATGTGTGCGTGTGTGAGTATTCAAACATCAACATTTTCCTTTTTCCCACACTCACCATAAATTAAAAAAAAAAAAAAAAAAACAAAAACAAAAAAGAAATTGTATACATTAATAAAATGGCAAATAAAATGAAGACCTTTAGCATCCATGACATATCGACATTTCAAGTATTTTTCATGTGAAAGGTCGGTTGCTTCTTCACGATGATACTATAACTCAATTAGATTTTATGGAGCGTTGAAAGAAGTTCTGTGTCCACAATGAATTTTTACATAAATTTCAATTTTATTGGTTTTTGTTTAATAAGAGGATGCGAATGCGACGATCCATACAATTTCATGGTTAACCCATTTCCAAAGAGACCCTATCAACTAACAACCATAGCATGGAATGGTATTTCGAATTGTATAATTTATGAGAATTTAATTAAAATGAAATTCTTCTAAAAACATATGTTGACATAAAATATATACTAGTTCTAGGATGATATACTTT
Organism: Haematobia irritans; assembly: GCF_050003625.1. Classification (NCBI taxonomy): domain Eukaryota; kingdom Metazoa; phylum Arthropoda; class Insecta; order Diptera; family Muscidae; genus Haematobia; species Haematobia irritans. The sequence continues at coordinate 147,136,633 of NC_134399.1, forward strand.
CGGAAACCTCCAGTGCTGTCAGTTTATTTTAAATGAGTGTGTGTGTGTGTTAGAGGAATGTTACAATACAATGAATCTTCTAAATAAAATCCTAAGATAGCAGCTATGTAAGAAATTCTTCTGAGGAAATTTAATTGCTAGAAAATGTTTTGTTTTCATTGTTCCCATAAAATTTCTATAGATACATAGAGCACTGAGAGAATTGGCAAATATGTGTAATTATATTAAATTTGCGTTTTAAAATTTGGGTTTTCCGATATTGGGCAAACCTAGTGTTGCAATCTGCCATGTGACAGCTCTATCGTAATGAGCTGTCACTTATGTATAACCATAGGAGTATAACCATCTCTCCCGTGAAATTTTTCGTGCAATTATTTTTTACAACTTTCGACTCCACATCAGTGCATCGATGAACTTAATTCAATGTTTGTCGCTGAATTGCCGCCAAGGATCAGTGTTTGACAAATGTATGGTGAATTCAACTGAAGTCGTAGTTCTCTCCAAGACGATTCTGATCTTTATGATAGTGAAAAATTAGTTTTTGTTCCGGAAATCATTGATGCTGTGCGCAAACTGATATTGCAAGATCGTCATATGATTGAAACCACCTTGGTTATTAGTTGGATCAGTATACCGTCAAACAAATTGTTCGCGTTGGATCCCACATAATTTCGATGTCTCCATTCCAAAGTACGCTAAGTCTAACAAATAAGGAAAGTCCAAAGTCGGACGGGGCCGACTATGTTATACCCTGTCCCACTTTGTAGATCTAAATTTTCGATACCATATCACATCGGTCAAATGTGTTGGGGTTCTATATGTAGGTTTGTCCCAAATACATACATTTAAATATCACTCGATCTGGACAGAATTTGATAGACTTCTACAAAATCTAAAGACTCGAAATTTAAGTCGGCTAATGCACTAGGGTGGAACACAATGTTATTAAAAAAATATGGGAAACATTTAAATCTGAAGCAATTTTAAGTAAACTTCGCAAAAGTTTATTTATGATTTATCGCTTGATATATATGTATTAGAAGTTTAGGACAATTAGAGTCATTTTTACAACTTTTCGACTAAGCAGTGGCGATTTTACAAGGAAAATGTTGGTATTTTTACCATTTTTGTCGAAATCAGAAAAACATATATATGGGAGCTATATTTAAATCTGAACCGAGTTCAACCAAATTTGGCACGCATAGCAACAATGCTAATTCTACTTCCTGTGCAAAATTTTCAACTAAATCGGAGTTAAAAATTGGCCTCTGTGGTCATATGAGTGTAAATCGGGCGAAAGCTATATACGGGAGATATATCTATATCTGAACCGATTTCAACCAAATGTGGCACGCATAGCTACAATGATAATTCTACTCCCTGTGCAAAATTTCAACTAAATCGGAGTTAAAAATTGGCCTCTGTGGTCATATATGTGTAAATCGGCCGAAAGCAATATATGTGAGCTATATATAAATCTGAACCGATTTCAACTAAATTTGGCGCGCATAGCTACAATGCTAATTCTACTCCCTGTGCAAAATTTCAATTAAATCGGAGTAAAAGATTGGCCACTGTGGTCATATGAGTGTAAATCGGGCGAACGATATATATGGGAGCTATATCTAAATCTGAACCGATTTGAATAAAACTTGGCACACTTGACTAAACTACTAATTGTACTCCTAGTGCAAAATTTCAACAAAATTGGCGTAAAACTCTGGCTTCTGGGACCGTATTAGTCCATATCGAGCGATAGATATATATGGGAGCTATATCTAAATCTGAACCGATTTCAATAAAATTTGGCACACTTGACTATAGTCCTAATTGTTCTTCTTGTGCGAACTTTTAAGCAAATTAGGGTAAAACTCTGGCTTCTGGGGCCATATAAGTCCATATCGGGCGAAATATATATATGGGAGCTATATCTAAATCTGAACCGATTTCTTCTAAAATCAATAGGGATCTATTCTGAGCCAAAACACATACTTGTGCCAAATTTAAAGTCGATTGGACTAAAACTGCGACCTAGACTTTGATTACAAAAATGTGTTCACGGACAGACGGACATGGTTATATCGACTCAGGAGCCCACCCTGAGCATTTTTGCCAAAGACACCATGTGTCTATCTCGTCTCCTTCTGGGTGTTGCAAACATATGTACTAACTTATAATACCCTGTTCCACATTGTGGCGCAGGGTATAAAAAGTGAATTCTACAGGAAACAAGTTCAATTTTTTTTTTTGGAATTTCTCAAAAACCGTGTAAGATATAAATTCACTTTTTTCGGTCTTAAAATCATGTTTATAGTATATTTCATTTAGTATGTACGAATTCAAAATAGTGATAATAGAACATGGCTAAAAATTTAGACCACTTTAGGCCGAACAGAGCTTTTCGGCCTTTTTGGATGGGAATTTTTTACAAATTTATTCACAGGTTACGTACAATATTAACCATAACTTTTAATAGAAGATCCAAAAAAATTCGAACTGTTGACAGGATGCAATTCACATCAATGCGAATAAAAAACAACAAGCGTACTCTGGAATGATGACATCGATTTGTCAATCGCTCCAAAACAGATTCGTGTCGATTGATTGGATAAAATGCAATCGCGGTGCCTGCTGTGGCAACTTTTGCTGCACGAAAGTATCTTGAGGTATTTTCGGCCATTTACGGCGAGCCCCGTCTTGAGATGATCAACATTTTAGTATTTTTTAGTGCCAACCTTACTCTCCAAAACTCACCAGGAGCATAAGTCCAACGAATTGAAATCTAGAGACTGGTGGCCATTGTGTAGAAATGAAGCGAAGTACCTTCTTTTTAAGCCATTTTTAGTTGACGCGTCTGTTGCCGAAATTGTTGTTGACCAGGGCTACAATACTATCTTAAGACATTTTCCCGATAATATTCTGCACTTAGTTTGAGACCACGGTCAATGAATATGAGCGGGAAGCGACCATCGGCGGCCCATACCATTAATATTAGCTGCAAGGTTAACCTTGTTCTCGGAGTTCGGCCACGGCTATGGGAGCTATCCGGGGGAAGGATAGTACCCAGGACAGACGAAGGTATTTTGGGGTCAACTAAAAACAAAAAAATGTTGGTAAACAAATGTTAAGTTATGCAATGACAAATATGCCAAATTGGGTTGAGAACGATTGGGATTCGGAAGAAATCGGTTCAGATTTAGGTATAGCTCCCATATATATTATACCCTCCACCATAGGATGGGAGTATATTAACTTTGTCATTCCGTTCGTAACACATCGAAATATTGGTCTAAGACCCCATAAAGTATATATATATATAAATATATATATATATATATATATATATATATATATATATATATATATATATATATATATATATATATATATATATATATATATATATATATATATATATATATATATATATATATATATATATATATATATATATATATATATATATATATATATATATATATATATAAATATATATATATATATATGTATATATATATATATATATATATATATATATATATATATATATATATATATATATATATATATATATATATATATTTTGCCCGATTTACACTCATATGACCACTGAGGCCATAGTTTTACTCCGGTTTACATAAAATTTTGCACAGGGAGTAAAGAAACATTTTAATTATGCATGTCAAATTTGGATGAAATCGGTTTATTTTTATATATAGATATAGCTCCCATATATATCTTTCGCCCGATATGGACTAATACGGTCCCAGAAGCCAGAGTTTTACCCCAATTTGGTTGAAATTTTGCACTAGGAGTACAATTAGTAGTGTAGTCAAGTGTGCCAAATTTTATTGAAATCGGTTCAGATTTAGATATAGCTCCCACATATATCGTTCGCCCGATTTACACTCATATGACCACAGAGGCCAATTTTTAACTCCGATTTATTTGAAATTTCGCACAGGGAGTATAATTAGCATTGTAGCTATGCGTGCCAAATTTGGTTAAAATCGATTTAGATTTAGATATAGCTCCCATATATATGTTTTTCTGATTTCGACAAAAATGGTCAAAATACCAACATTTTCCTTGTAAAAGCGCCACTGCTTAGTCGAAAAGTTGTAAAAATGACTCCAATTTTCCTAAACTTCTAATACATATATATATATCGAGCGATAATATATAATATAAATAAACTTTTGCGAAGTTTCCCTAAAATTGTTCCACCCTAGTGCATTAGCCGACTTAAATTTCGAGTCTATAGATTTTGTAGAAGCCTATCATATTCTGCCCAGATCGTGTGATATTTATGTATTTGGGACAAACCTTTATATATAGCCCCCAACACATTTGACGGATGTGATATGGTATCGAAAATTTAGATCTACAAAGTGGTGCAGGGTATAATATAGTCGGCCCCGCCCGACTTTAGACTTTCCTTACTTGTTTTTGAACTAAGAATAAATTGTTGTTAAGAAAATTTTTAAGTTCAACAAAATTTTTGTTGATATAACAAAATTGGTTGCTAATGTGACAAAATATTACTAAAATCGTAATTGTCATAATTTACAAATTGCGTTATTAGCTCAAATTTGAATATAATTTTAATTGTATTGACAAGAAAATTAATTGATATTTTTTTGTGTATATATATAATACTTAGGTTAAAGTGGCAGCCCGATTTATGTCAGACTCACTTAGACTATTCAATCCATTGTGATATACATCTAATACATATGTATTGTCCGATAAATCATAAATACACTTTTGCGAAGTTGCCTAAAATTTGTTTCAGATTTATGTTTCCCATATTTTTATACCCACCACCATAGAATGGTGACGGGGGTATATATAACCAGGTCCGATATAACCACGCTACAGTCTTCAATAATGAAGCAATCGTGCTGAAATTTTGCACAAATTCTTTATTTTGTTTGCAGGCAGGCCAATTTCGAAGATGGGCCATATCGGTTTAGGTTTTGATATAATCCTCCAATAAACCGACCTCCCGATTTGGGGTTTTAGAAACCGTAGTTTTTATCCAATTTGCCTGAAATTGGGAATCTAGAGGTATTTTAGGACCATAAGAGGTGTGCCAAAAATGGTGAGTATCGGTCCATGTTTTGGTATAGCCCCCACATAGACCGATATCCCGATTTTACTTCTTGGACTTCTATAATCCGTAACTTTTATCCAATTTGCCTGAAATCGGCAATCTAGAGGTATTTTAGGACAACAAGAGGTGTGCCAAAAATGGTGAGTATCGATCCATGTTTTGGTATAGCCCCCATATAAACCGATCTGCCAATTTTACTTCTTGGACTTCTAGAATCCTTAATTTTTATCCAATTTGCCTGAAATTGCAAGTCTAGAAGTATTTTAGGAGCACAAAGAGGTGTGCCAAAAATTGTGTGTATCGGTCCATATTTTAGTATAGCCCCCATAAGACCGATCTTCCGATTTAACTCCTTGGATTTCTAGAAACCGTAGTTTTTATCCGATTTGTTGGAATTTGTAAACATACTTGTATTTTAGACTCAAAAAACGTGTATAGGATTTAGTTTTTATCGGTCCATAAGGCCTTCTTATAGCCCAAATGTACTTCTTGAGGGTATAGAAGGCGCACTGATCATGAAAATTGCTTGAAACTGAAATACAATTTCCAGATGTTACTTCTTGTAATCATTTTAATAATTGGGGTAAAAACATACAGATTGTAGATTTCAAATCAAGGCGATATTTCATCTTTATCTTGCACACTTACAAGATATATTAATGATTCATCTACAACTAAAACAAGTATATACAGCAGTAAGTTCGGCCGGGCCGAATCTTAAATACCCACCACCATGAACCAAATATTAGGGTTTCCTTTGAAATTTCAGGAGGGCTTGAGGACACTTCCCGAAGATAAATTTAAAGATTTCAACTATGAGGACTATATCAGATTCTGGATTTATAAGAACCATTTTTGTTTGAGTTTTAGAGGAATCATTAACATCTCTTGTAAGTGTGCAAGAAAATTATAAAATAACGTCTTGATTTGAAATCTTAAATCTGTAGAAGTAAAATCTGGAAATTTTACATTGAGTTTCAAGCAATTTTCATGATCAGTGCGCCTTCTACACCCTCAAGAAGTGAAGTCGGTCTATATGGAGGCATTACCAAATGGACCGATAAAAACTTAATCCGATGCACGTTTTTGTGAGCCTAAAATACCAGAATATTTACAATTTCAGGCAAATCAGATAAAAACTACGGTTTCTAGAAGCCAAAGAAGTAAAATCGGGAAATCGGTCTATATGGGGGATATACCAAAATATGGGCCGATACTCACCATTTTCGGCACACCTCTTTATGGTCCTAAAATACCTCTAGATATCCAATTTCAGACAAATTGGATAAAAACTACGGTTTCTATAAACCCAAGACCCAAATCGGGAGGTCGTTTTATATGGGGACCATACCAAAACATGGACCGATACTCACAATTTTTGGCACACGTATTTGTGGTCCTACAATACCTCTAGATTCCCAATTTCAGGTAAATTGAATAAATACTGCGGTTTCTATAAGCCCAAGAAATAAAATCGGGAGATCGGTCTATATGGGGGCTATACCAAAATATGGACCGATACACACAATTTTTGGCACACGTATTTGTGGTCCCATAATACCTCTAGATTTACAATTTCAGGTAAATTGAATAAAAACAGCTGGTTCTATAAGCCCAAGAAGTAAAATCGGGAGATCGGTCTATAAGGGGGCTATACCAAAATATGGACCGATACTCACAGTTTTCGGCACACGTATTTGTGGTCCTACAATACCTCTAGATTTCCAATTTCAGGTAAATTGAATAAAAACTTCGGATTCTAGAAGCCCAAGAAGTAAACTCGGGAAATCGGTCTATATGGGGGCTATACCAAAATATGGACCGATACTCACCATTTTCGGCACACCTCTTTATGGCCCTAAAATACCTCTAGGTTTCCAATTTCAGACAAATTTGATAAAAACTACGGTTCCTATAAGCCCAAGACCCCAAATCGGGAGGTCGTTTTATATGGGGACCATACCAAAACATGGACCGATACCCACAATTTTTGGCACACGTATTTGTGGTCCTACAATACCTCTTGATTTCCAATTTCAGGTAAATTGAATAAAAACTGCGGTTTTTATAAGCCCAAGAAGTAAAATCGGGAGATCGGTCTATATGGGGGCTATACCAAAACATGGACCGATACTCACCATTTTTGGCACACCTCTTTACGGGCATAAAATACCTCTAGATTTCAAATTGCATGCAAATTGGATAAAAACTACTATTTCTATAAGCCCAAGACCCCAAATCGGGAGGTCGGTTTATATGGGGACTATATCAAAACCTGGACCGATATAGCCCATCTTCGAACTTGACCTGCCTGCAGACAAAGGACGAGTTTGTGCAAAATTTCAGCACGATTGCTTCATTATTGAAGACTGTAGCGTGATTACAACAGACAGACAGACAGACAGACAGACAGACAGACAGACAGACGGACAGACGGACATCGTTATATCGTCTTAGAATTTCTCCCTGATCAAGAATATATATACTTTATATAGTCGGAAATCGATATTTCGATGCGTTACAAACGGAATGACAAACTTATTATACCCCCGTCACCATTCTATGGTGGTGGGTATAAAAAATGGTTCTTATAAATTCAGTATCTGATAGTCTTCATAGGTAAAATAATTAAATTTATCTTCGGGAGTTGTACTAGTTGAACTGCTCTGCTTGGGAGAATATCTGTCATCAAACCTCCCTGGACTTTCAAAGGAAACTATAATATTTGATTTATGGTGGTGGGTATTTAGGATTCGGCGGGCAATGTAGCCAAAACTCTTTACGCGCAGTGTAAACTATCCAGGCACAATAAAAAATCAAAATTCCAAAAAAGTAATAAACATGAAAACATTTCAATGATGACGGGATGACGACGAAAAGATCTATTGCACTCTCCGTATTTGTTATTGCGATCTAGCATTGCATCTGCACATGGACAAACAAAATATCGAATGCAGACAATACGGCAGGCAGTCAGTCATCATCATCAACCTAAACGGCTTGCATGCATCAACATCGTACATATGTATGTACCACACATCACCCACTGCATCATCTCACGGGCCATCTGATGAAAACATTGAAATAAAAAGGAGCAGAGAAAATAAAAACAAACATTGAAAAACACGAGTTTAGTTTCCTAAAAATAACTCAATTGTTGTGTACTACAAACCACCAGTACCGCTGACGACGCTGGAGGGGCATTAGACGACGACCATGCCACATCATTCCATGCTACCACATACGTACGTACGGAATGTATCGCATAAAGAAAATAAACAAAGAAAACACGGGAAACACTCGTTCAACATTCCAGCAAACAAGACCGCCACTTGCTTACCCTTACACAATAACAATCATCATCCATACATCCAAGCATTCATCTATCCATTCATCTACTTGCGGCAGTAGTTCCGCTTAATCGTGCAAAGTGTCTGTATTTTTGTTGTCTCCAGGCGAGAGTTTTTCAGAGATTATGTACATGTGTGTGTGTACATGTTTTCGAAGTAGATGACGCGATGACGAAAAATTGTGTTTAAGTGCCAGCGGATATGGAAGTGAAGAGCTGCATGCATCAATTGCGCAGTGTTATGTTTTTCTTGTTGTAAAACAAAAACTCGAGGACATTTTTTTTAACTCTTCTTGGAGGTATTTTAAATTGGGGTGCGTAAAACACCCAGGAATACAATTTGAATATCTTTCGAAGTCTTTTATGTGTATCGAAAATTTTCTTGTAGAGATGAGCTGTATTTTAACATCACGAAAAGTTATTTTGTGGTAATAAATAAGAAGCACTTACGGCCGACAGTCTGAATTTTATGTACTCTCCCCCATGGATGTCGAGCAAAGTTCTACCATCCGAAATTCTACCAATCCACATTCAAATTAATTGGGTTGTGGTAACATTTGCCGATGACTAGGAATATTGAACCTTCTTAAGGTAGACTTAATACCGATATAAGCCCCTTCGGTTCTCTATCGGTTTATATAGAGGGTTGGACTGTCGCACAAGGTGACTTTTGCAACATAGGTTTACGACGATATAATACGTACGTCGCAAAAGTCGTAAACCTAATATAGACTGAACCACATAGTGGTCAGGGTATAATAACGTTGACCTGCCAAAAAATGTGCCTACCAGAAATATTGATGTTAGACCCCATAAAATATATACAAGTCGACTCAGAATCACCTCCTGAGTCGACCTTTTCTGTCCGTCCGTCCATGTTTTTGGTGTTCGCAGGATTCCTGTCGTATTTATTAACCGATTTCAATGAAATTTTGTACCGAGTGTTTTTTTTTACACAAGGACGAATGCTATTGAATTTGGACAAAATCGGATCAAATTTAGATATAGCTCCCATATATGGCTTTTTTGTCAAAATTCGTTTAGAATAGTTCCCTTCAAGAGCGATACAACGATTATAACGACCTTCCAATTTTTTGGTACCATTTTGGTAATACTCCTTCGGTTTTGCCTCAAAATAGGCCTCAGTTTCGGCGATTACCTCTTCATTGCAGCCAAATTTTTTCCCTGTGAGCATCCTTGTGAGGTCTGAGAACAAGAAAAAGACGCTGGGGGCCAGATCTGGAGAATACGGTGGGTGGGGAAGCCCATTCGAAGCCCAATTTATGAATTTTTGCCATCGTTCTCAATGACTTGTGGCACGGTGCGTTGTCTTGGTGGAACAACACTTTTTTCTTCTTCATATGGGGCCGTTTTGCCGCGATTTCGACCTTCAAACGCTCCAATAACGCCATATCATAGTCACTGTTGATGGTTTATCCCTTCTCAAGATTATCGATAAAAATTATTCCATGCGCATCCCAAAAAACAGAGGCCATTACTTTGCCAGCGGACTTTTGATTCTTTTCACCCTTCGGAGACGGTTCACCGGTCGCCGTCCACTCAGCCGACCATGTTTCATCCATTGTCACATATCGACGGAAAAACTCGGGTGTATTACGAGTTAACAGCTGCAAACACCGCTCAGAATCATCAACACGTTTTTGTGTTTGGTCCGTCCGTCCGTCCGTCCGTCTGTTGAAATCACGCTAACTTCCGAACGAAACAAGCTATCGACTTGAAACTTGGCATAAGTAGTTGTTATTGATGTAGGTCGGATGGTATTGCAAATGCGCCATATCGGTCCACTTTTACGTATAGCCCCCATATAAACGGACCCCCAAATTTGGCTTGCGAGGCCTCTAAAAGAAGCAAAGTTCATCCGATCCGGCTGAAATTTGATACATTGTGTTAGTATATGATATCTAACAACCATGCAAAAATTGGTCCACATCGGTCTATAATTATATATAGCCCCCATATAATCCGATCCCCCGATTTGGTTTACAAAGTCTCTACGAGAAACACTTTTCATCCGATCCGGCTGAAATTTGATACATTGTGTAAGTATATGGTATCTAACAACCATGCAACCATATTTTTTTACTAACATTGTGTTCCACCCTAGTGCATTAGCCGACTATCTATCAAATTCTTCCAGATCGAGTGATATTTAAATGTATGTATTTGGGACAAACCTTTATATATAGCCCCAACACATTTGACGGATGTGATATGGCATCGAAAATTTAGATCTACAAAGTGGTGCAGGGTATAATATAGTCGGCCCCGCCCGACTTTAGACTTTCCTTACTGGTTTTTACATCAATTTGTGTTTAGTATGAAAAATTGTCAATTTTTTAGATTTATCCCTTAAATTGTAAATGTGTCGTATTTTAATGGTTTTAATGATTTTACTTTACACCAACAGGGGAACGCTACTACTTCTGCAAAAAGGAAGAACTTACTCACAATGGACATTGATACTATGACCTAATACGAAAATTAAAATTTTTAAAAATTTTAAATTTATGGAAAATTTTTCAAAAATTTTGTATTTATAGAAAATTTTGTCAAAATTTTATTTCTATAGAAACAATTTTCAAAATTTATTTCTTGAGAATTTTTACTCAAAATGTTATTTCTATGGAAACTTTTCTCAAAATTTTATTTCTATAATAAATGCTATCAAAATTGTATTCCTATAGAAAATTTTGTCAAAATTGTATTTTTATAGAAAATTTTGTAAAAATTGTGTTTTTATAGAAAATTTTGTCTCAATATTATTAAAGTAGAAAATTTGATCAAAATTTTATTTCTATAGAAAATTTTCTCAAAATGTCATTTCTTTGAAAATTTTCTCAATTTTTTTTTTTTTGGAAAAATTGTTGTTGTTTGTGATTTCAGCTTAAAACCTAACTACAAGTGTAGCTTAACCAACAGAGGAAAAGTATGTTTGTCAAATTTATTTGGGCAAAGCCCTATATACTGCAAGATGGTTGGATGGATGCACGTTTCGGAATTACCACATTCCTCATCATAGAAAAATTTCTAAAAATTTTATATCTCTAGAACATTTTCATAAAATTTTATTTTCATAGAAAATTTGCTCAAAATTTTATTTCTTTAGAAAATTTTGTCAAAATTTTATTTCTATAGAAAAATTTCTAAACATTTTATTTCTATCGAAAATGTTGTCAAAATTTTATTTCTATAGAAAATTTTGTCAACATTTTATTTCTATAAAAAATTATCTCAAAATTGTATTCTTATAGAAAATTTTTTCGAGTGTTAATTTGTATGGAAAATTTTGTCGAAATTTCATTTCTATCAAAAATTTTCTCTAAATTTTATTTCTTAGAAAATTTTCTCAAAATTTCATTTCTAAAGAAAATTTTCTCAAAGTTTTACTTCTTAGAAATTTTTCTTTAATTTTTTTTTTGCTATAGAAATTTGTCTAACAATTTTCTTTCTATAGAGAATTTAATTAAAATTTTATTTTTATAGAAATTTTTCTCCAAATTTTATTTCTATACAAAATGTTGTCAAAATGTTATTTCTATAGAAAATTTTATCAAAAATTTTGTGAAAATTTTATTTCTATAGAAAAGTTTCTCAAAATTTTATTTCTATAGAAAATTTGATCAAACTTTTATTTCTATAGAAAATTTGATCAAAATTTTATTTCTATAGAAAATTGAGGTACTTCTAAATTGTAGAGGAAAGTTTTGCAAAATCTACCACAACATCAAGAATTCTATCAAACAGTAAAAAATCTATTTGGTTGAATTGCTAATAATTTTCGTATGATTATCCAAAAACAAATGACTATAAGAAAATTTGATTCTAATCATCGTTAGATGCCCCAATGGCCCCTTAGATTTATTACATTTTATAAACAAAATTTTAAATTCTACAAAAGGACTGACATAGTGGATTAATACAAGACTATTTTCAAATTTATAGTTTCATGTTAGTTCTTCATGTTTGGTTTTACGACATTTGTGGGCAAATTTGTAGTTTTCACTAAAGCAATTTTCTGATTTTCTATATTCGTGTGAGTTAGTTCTGTTTTGTTTTTTTGTTTTTGTTTTTCAGCAACATCAACAGCTAAGTAATTAAAGTCAAAATGTTTGTCATGTAAAATTTATAATATGTTCATTTCAAAAATGGATTAGTGTTGTACAATACACATCACTCCAATCCACTTCACTTCGTTTCGTTGGGCATCCCCTCAACTCAGCTCCACACATATATATGAAATGGAACAACTCAACTCAACTCATTCATTCATTTGATGATGACAATTTTATGTCCGGACGATAATAAATTTCCTTCTCCAAAAACTATTTAAATTCTCATATGGAAAATTATTTTGGTACATGACCCCCTTTTTCAAAAGAGGAATTTAAATTCATTTTCCATGTGATGGGCGCTGCAAGGAATTTGGATCATAAATCTATGAAGCTTTCGTATATATATATGTATACGGTGAAGAGAAGCATTTGGAAAATTAAATTTAAAGAGCTAAATAGACTTTCTTTATGAATATGGAGCAAAAGAAATTTAGTGACCTTGAAAAAATCTGTTTTTTTTTTAACGACCACATATAAAAATTTAGTTTTAATACTTGTCGCTACAAGTCCTTAATCTTCTTGAATTTTACAATGAAACTCCAAAAACAAATAAAAAGAATAAGGAAGTAAAGTGGAAATTCAGTAAACCACCCCAACTGAATTAGAAAACCTAAGTATATGTGGGGTATCTTTGATATAGGATTGGGAGATAAACCGCATTTCCATATTTAAGAACATTAAGGAGGACATGTTTGATATTACAGTTGATATAATAGAAAATTACCTATGGCTATATTTGAGTAAAATTGGTTAATAAATGACGACATTATGGTCAAAAATAAGGTTATTAGGGCTGAATTTATGAAAATCGGGCTATACATATATATGGGTAACATATCTAAATTTAATCCGATTTAGATGATATTTTGCAGGTTTGGTTAATACCAGAGATGGTTACCTTTTTGCTAAATTTTAGTAGGATCGGTTAATAAATAAGGCTATTATGGCCAAAATCGGGCGATACATACACATATAAAGGAGCTATATTTAAATTTGAAATTCGAAAGTCAATAGCGTTCGTGTATCAAGTTTCATCAAAATCGGTTAATAAATGCGACTGAAATCTTGCGAACTTCAAATACATGGACGGACGAACACCAAGTGCTACATCGATTCAGGAGGTGAATCTTAGTGGATCAGTACATAATTTATGGGGTCTGAAATTAATATTTCTGGTAGGCAAATATTTTGGCAGATCAAAGTTATTATACCCAAAGCACTATGTGCTTTATGGTATAATTAAATCTACATGATTTTGGCAAATTTAATCCAAATGTGGTGATCCAACAAAGCCTCATTTATTAGCTCTTGGTTTACCGCCCGTGGTTTCACAGTAATTTTGAAATTTTAATAGAATTCCAGTGAAATTATGCAAATTATTGTTATAGGTATTATTTCAAAAATGCCTTTGTAGCAATAAATCATTAATATTTAATGAAAAAAATATTGCTTTGAGCAATTACTGATAATAAATAATAATTTTTGTAGTATAAACAATGTCCATTTGCGAATATAAAGTATACGTCATTGTATTTGAGGGAGCAAGATAAATAAATTAGAAGATTGATATGTCCGGTCAAGCGAAGAAAATAAAACCGGTGGAGAGAATATGACATTTATCAAATTTATATGGCCGAAAGATCAGTTTAGGTTTAGGTTAGGTTTAGGTTAGGTGGCAGCCCGATATATCAGGCTCACTTAGACTATTCAGTCCATTGTGATACCACATTGGTGAACTTCTCTCTACACCCTCACAAAAAATCGCTTCTGTAACATATACTCCCAAACATATTTTGCTTCAAGCATATACATTTTTGGGTATTGCCCAAACATTTATATATTTGATCTCTTCCAATATATAATATGTTTGAAAGCATATTGGTCTAAACAATATATGTTTGGGTAGTCTAAGTTCCAAACATTTTGTATTTTTGCATCCAAATTCAATAATGTTGTCTTCCAAAAAACAATATGTTATTATGTGAACATATAATATGTTTGGAAGCATTTTGCACCCAAAAATATTATATGCTTAAAAAAATTCTCCCAAACAATATTGTGCTCAAAATTTTATCTATTTATTTATATATTTACAATCATAATGAATTATGAAAATAAACAGGTAATATAGGCGCTAACAACATAGGTTTTCGACCTGAATGCTCAAAATTTTGTTTCTGCCTAATTGTATATTCCCCCACATCTTTCTCACTTCCACGAGATTTTTTAGTTCTTAGCACCTTTTTCTGTAATACAAACATTGTAGAAGAAATTATTCAATTGTATGATTTTTTTTATTTTAATTTTACCTTTTGCCGGACGGGGATTCGAACAGCGGACCACACAGTTTGTAAGGATCAAAGAAGTAGCTGATCAATTGCCCAAGGAAAAATAAAATGTTAATTTTGTAATAACAAGCAACAACCACCAACTTAATTCAATATCGCTCCCTGTTAAATAGCGCTCCAAGCTACTAAACACATATATGTTTATAGGCTATTTCTAAATTAATATATGTTTGCATCCAAGCATATTATATTTACAAACATTTTATGTCCCAAACATAATATGTTCTAACATATTAACATATATGTCCCAAACATGTTATGCTAGTTTATGAACATTATATGCTTGCACTCAAAAATATTGTGTTTCAAAATTTGTGTTCCAAACATATAATGTTTATAGCCAAACATATGAAAAACAGTAATTTTCATCCGTGTAAGATCAGTTTGTCGGATGTAAATATCGCTTCCCAAATGCTTGGTAAATAATATAGTATATAATAATTTTTAGAATCAAAATCAGCTTCTGTGTTGGTTAATCTACAGCCAGCAAAAAATGTTCTTCAAAATATTACAAAGTAGAAAGTTAGTTGAAGGTGAAACGTTAGCAATTGAAAATTAACTTATGTGAAAAATTGTTAAACAAAAGTGCTAAAAATGTTTACATTTTTGATTTAAATTATTAGTTATCCCAAATTAACATTTTGTTTTCTAAAAACATATTTGAACACTTGTTCCGAATGTCAATTGAATAAGTTATTCAATTATTTTTTTTTAATCGAAATAAAATTTAACACAACAAGTAAGGAAAGTCTAAAGTCGGACGGGGCACCACTTTGTAAATCATCATTTTCGATAGCATATCAAACCAGTCCAATCTGTTGGGTGCTACATATATTATACACATACATATAATATATATATACATATACATATATTTATATATATGGGAAATCTGACCCGATATGGACAAAATTAGGTAGAGTTCAGCAAAATGTTTAGACTTTAAATTTAAGTCGGCTAATGCCCTGGGGTGGAACACAATGTTAGTAAAAAACAAGTAAGTAAATTCTAAAGTCGGACGGGGCCGACTGTATTATACCCTTCACCCCTATGTAGGCCAAAATTTGTGTTACCGTCTCAACTACTTCACATTTGTTGGAAGCTATATAAAGGAGACAATTTTTTTACTTCTACAAAATCTGTAGAATTAAAATTTAAATCTGACGGAAGATATATATGGGAGCTATATCTAACCGATTTCAACGAAATTTGGCACAATTACCAATACTACTAAACGTACTCCTTGTGTGAAATTTAAAGTAAATCACGGCAAAACCCTGGATTTTGAGGCCATATAAGTTCAAATCGGACGAAAGATATATAAGGGAGCTATATCTAAATCTGAATCGATTTTGACCATATTTAGCACATACAATAGTATCGTTAAAAGTACCGCGTGTGCAAAATTTGAAGTAAGTCAGGGCAAAACTCTGGCTTTTGAGACCATATAAGTCCAAATCGGGCGAAAGATATATATGTGAGCTATATCTAAATCTGAACCGATTTTAACAAAATTTGACACACTTAACGATAGTATTAAACGTATCCCATTTGAAGCAAATCATGGAAAAACTCTGGCTTTTGTGGCCATATAAGTTCAAATCGGACGAAAGATATATATGGGAGCTATATCTAAATTTGAACCGATTTCAATCAAATTTACCAACCATTGGTAGAATGTCAATTTTACCCTCTGTGCAAAATTTCACGAAGATCGGTAGTAAACTTTGGCCTCTGTGGTCATATGAGTCTAAATCGGACGAAAAATGTATATGGGAGCTATATCTAAATCTAAACCGATTTGGCTGCTACTTTGCAAGATTTTCGAGACTCATAAAATATTTGGATGTACGATATTTCAAGAAAATCGGTTGATAAACACGCTAGCTATGACCGAATCGGGGATAAATATATATGACAGCTATATCTAAATCTGAACCGATTTTTTCCAAAACCAATAGCGATTGTCTCTGTCCCAAGAAATGGCCCTATGCCAAATATGAGGACGATCGGACTTAAATTGCGAGCTGTACTTTGTGCACAAAATTATATATACATATACAAGAACGTCGGTTCATAAATACGTGAATTATGATCAAATCGGTGATAACTATATATGGCAGCTATATCTAAATCTGAACCGATTTTTCCAAAATCAATAGCGATTGTCTTCTACCCGAAGAAAGACGCTATGTCAAATTTGAAGACGATCGGACTTAAACCGCGACCTGTACTTTGTGCACAAAATTACGGACGGACGGACAGACAGACGGACATCGCTAAATCGACTCAGAATTTAATTCTAAGCCGATCGGTATACTAAAAGATGGGTCTATGACAATTATTTCTTGGCGTTACATACAAATGCACAAACTTATTATACCCTGTACCAGGGATCCGGAGCGGTCCATTTTTTTCGCTCCGCTCCGCTCCCGCTCCGGAGAAAAAAAAACCGCTCCGCTCCTCGCTCCGCTCCGAGAAAAAAAATCGCTCCGCTCCTCTTCGAGAAAATTATAGTACAAACATTGTATTATTTGTTCAATTGAGTTTTATTTTATTTAGAAAAATCGGGCGGTACATATATGGGAGCTATAGCTAAATCTGAACCGATTTCGATGATTTTTTGCACATGTAGTTAGTGCTATAGAAGATTACATTTCGCCAACTTTGAGTAAGATCGGTTGATAAATAAGGGTTTTATGACCTAATTTGACAAAATCGGGCGATACATATATATGGGACCTATATCTAAATCTGAACCGATTTCGATGAAATTTTCAGACTTAAAGGGTGATACAGAAGATTATTTTGTGCTAAATTTGACGACGATCGGTTAGTAAAAAAAGTGCAACGTGACCCCATTTGTCGAAATCGGGCAATACATATATATGGGAGCTATATCTAAATTTGATCCGATTTCTTCCAAATTCAATAACGTCGTCCTTGTGCCCAAAAATACTCCCTGTACCAAATTTCATCAAAATCGGTTAATAATTGCGACCGAAATCCTGTGAACAACAAATACATGGACAGACGGACGGATGGACGGACGGACGCCAAGCGCTAGATCGACTCAGGAGGTGATTCTGAGTCGATCGATATATATTTTGTGGGGTCTAAAATCAATATTTCTTGTAGGCACATTTTTTGATAGATCAAACTTATTATACCCCAACCACTATGTGATTTAGGGTATAATGACTTTAAAACAATGTGTTGAAACATTTTATTAATTTTGAAGATTTTTTCAGAAATATTAAATCCATTTTGACTTCATTAAAACGAAATTTGCATTCATGTTAGGATACACATTTTTATGTCGAATCACTTAGCTATAAGGACAAACAGACTTCATTGAAAAGTTTAGAGACTTTTAGACAAGGAAAAACTTTTTTTCAGAGAAATACGTCTTCTATTCTAAGCTAAATTCGTATTCGTATTTTAAGCATGTGAAATATTTGGCCTCCCGACAATATTCTTTGCGGTGCACCATCTACTATTTAATATGTGATAGAAACCAAATTTATGAAAATGGACCAAAATGGACCAAATTCTGTTAGGTCTGACCATCAGACTAAATTTAAAAATTAGAAATCTTTTGGACCAATTTTGGTCCGATCGGTCGAAAACGGCAACGCTGATTGGAATTGAAAGTCTATACACAGAGTATAAGTAACTACTCTCCGAAAGTTTTTTTTTTTTTGTTTTGCAACAGACGTAGAGAAGAGGTTTTGTTATATTTGTAATGTGTGTGTGTATGTTTATGTTTGCAACAACCTCCATCGACATCAGTCCGTGGTATACCTACGAATATTCTTACTCAGATCTAGTGTTACCTAATTTCGCTTTTTTCCCCTTTATTGTATAATAAATGTATATGCGCACATTTTTCAACCAAAATTGAAACTAACCATAATTTTAATTAAATTTTCGAGAACTAATATCAGAAATAAGAGAATGCTAGGATATAGTACAATAGTAAAGCAAATGTGAATGAAAAAAAGCATGCCCGGTTCCAAAGATTTTGTCTTTACTTTAACAGTTTGGGTATTAATTCCGAGCCAAAGAAGCGGAGAATACAAGTCAGGATACTTTAAAGACGTAATTCTCTTTTAGATTTGGGGGTTATGTACTTGCTTCTAGGAAGCAAATGTTAATTTTTAATTTTTTTAGATTTTTTTTCGTCAGTTGTTATCAAAATCCTTTAAAAACTAGTTAACGAGTTATTTTTTTTTCCATATTAAGACTCGACTTCCAGTAGAAATTATGCTATGTTTCAAGTAAAAAGCGTCTTTAAAATAAAGTGTTGAAAAACATGTCTTATTTTTTAACGATTTTTTGCTTTGTAGGCAAGATGTAAAAAGGAAACAAATTTAAAGACAATTTTATTAATTTTAAAGAATTTTTCTTAATTATTAAAGTCACGTTGACCTTACCTCAAAAATTGTATCTTTCATGTTATGATACACATTTTTGAGTAAAATCACTTAATTATAAGGACATTACAACTTCATTCAAAAGTTTATTGCCTTTTGGACAAGAAAAAAAAAACTTTAGAGAAATGCGTCTTCCATGTTAAGCAAAATTTGCATTCTTATTCTAAGGACATGGAATCTTTGACTTCACGACAATATTTTTTTCAGTGTAGAAAACTAAAAAATCAAATATAAATAAGATCGTTTAATTGCATTTATTTGACGTTCATTACAAACATCTTTGTAGTAATACGGGATGAAATTGATCGAAAGTACTGTTGTTACTTTTACAACACATACTAGAGATATATTTTGACATTTGCCGTTTTTGACAACAATTACTAAAAAAAAACACGTTGTGTACAAAAATACATATCGTACATTTTAAACGTTTACGCTAAGTACTAGCTATATTTGATTGATTACCTACACAGTGTAATTTCAAAGTTACACATTTCATTCAAGTAATATTTTATTCGGAGTGGAGCGGTTTTTCATTTGGAAACCGCTCCGCTCCCGCTCCGGATTTTAGAAATGCCGCTCCCGCTCCGGCAAAAAAGGGCTTGCTCCGCTCCGCTCCGGATCCCTGCCCTGTACCACAGTAGTGGTGAAGGGTATAACAAGTAAGGAAAGCCTAAAGTCGGGCGGGGCCGACCATATTATACCCTGTACCACTCTGTAGATCCATATTTTCGATGCCATATATAAAGGTTTGTCTCAAATACATTTAAATCTGACTCTATCTGGACAAAATTTGTTAGACGTCTACGAAATCTATTGACATTTAAAATTTAATTTCACTGTTAAAATATAGGAAACATTTAAATCTGAAGCAATTTTAAGGCAAAATTGCAAAGTGTATTTATGATTTATCAGTCGATAGATATGTATTAGAAATATAGAAAAATTTAAGTAATTTTTAAAAGTTTTCGCCCTTAGCAGTGCCGGTTTTACAAGGAAAATGTTGGTATTTTTTGGCCATTTTTGCCGAAATCAGAAAAACATATATATGGGAGCTTTATCGAAATCTGAACTGATTTCAACCAAATTTGGCATGCATAGTTGTAATATTAATTCTACTCCCTGTTGAAAATTTAAAGTAAATTAGGGCAAAATTCTGCTTCTGGGGCCATATAGGTGCATATCGCGTGAAAGATATATATGGGAGCTATATCTAAACCTGAACCAATTTCAAACAAATTTAGAAAGAATTGTTAGAATATAAAGTCTACTCTTTATACAAAATCTTACGTGGATCGGTGTAAAAATTTGACTTCTATGGTCATAAGAGTCTAAATCGGGCGAAAGATATATATGGTAGCTATACCTAAATCTGAACCGATTTCAATTAAATTTTGCAATCATTGGTAGAAAGTCAATTCTACTCTCTGTGCAAAATTTTTCGCACATCGATGTTAAACTTTGGCCTCTGTGGTCATATGAGTCTAAATCGGGCGAAAGATATATATGGGAGATGTATCTAAATCTGAACCAACTATTTTGCAGGGTTTTCGAGACTCATAAAATATTTGGATGTACAGAATTTGAAGAAGATCGGTTGATAAACACGCCAATGATGACCAGATCGGTGATAAATATATATGCAAGCTATATCTTAATTTGAACTGATTTTTTCCAACATTAATAGCGATTGTCTTTGTCCCGAAAAACGACCCAAAACCCAAATTTGAGGACGATCGGTCTTAAACTGCGACCTGTACTTTGCACACAAAAATACATGAACAGACAGACAGAAAGGCGGACGGACAGACAGACAGACATAACTAAATCAACTCAGAATTCAATTCTAAGACGATCAGTATACTAACCGATGGGTCTCCGACTTTTCCTTCTTGGCGTTACATACAAATGCACAAAACTTTTTATACCCTGTACCACAGTAGTGGTAATCTGAACCGATTTATTCCAACATCAATAGGATTCTATTCTGACCCAAAACAGAAACTTGTGTCATATTTGAAGTTGATTGGACTAAAACTGCGACCTGGACTTTGATAAAAAAATGTGTACACTGACAGACGGACATGGCTATATCGACTCAGGGACCCGCCCTGAGCAATGTTGCCAAAGCCACGATAACATATGCCTATCTCGTCTCCTTGTGAGTGTTTCAAACATATGCACTAACTTGGGAGCCACCGTGGTGCAATGGTTAGCATGCCCGCCTTGCATACACAAGGTCGTGGGTTCGATTCCTGCTACAACCGAACACCAAAAAGTTTTTCAGCGGTGGATTATCCCACCTCAGTAATGATGGTGACATATCTGAGGGTTTTAAAGATTCTCTAAGTGGTTTCACTGGAATGTGGAACGCAGTTTGGACTCGGCTATAAAAAGGAGGTTCCTTGTCATTGAGCTTAACATGGAATCGGGCAGCACTCAGTGATAAGAGAGAAGTTCACCACTGTGGTATCACAATGGACTGAATAGTCTAAGTGAGCCTGATACATCGGGCTGCCACATAACCTAACCTAACCTAACCTATGCACTAACTTATAATACCCTACAGTGTGGCGCAGGGTATACAAATTATATGTATCAAATTAATTTTTAATTGATGTCGGTAATTAGGCTTGTTTTCTTTTAGTAGATAGCTATCCAGAAAATTTCATCAGTTCAAATTGCGTCGGTGATTCACTATAGCAATTTGTTCTGATTAATTCTACGAATAATATGAAATTAAAAAGTATAATAACTAGATGATCGCAGCAGTTAATACCTGTTACTATTTGAGCACTTTACGCATTAAAATTTTAAGATTTCACGGTGAATCTCTGAAAGCTTGTTCTGGGCGTTACCTAGAACTGCACAAACTTATTTTACCCACAACCGCCACAGTACTGGTGAAAAATAAAAAAATGCGAAAATGGAAAATACGTAACTCAAGAAATGTGGAAATCCGTTTATTTTATATTTATTATTGGATTTCAAATAAATGCCATGCAAAATGTTGGTATATAAAATGCAACCAAATGTGTCGAATATCAAATATTATCTTTTGATGTTTTAATATTTTCCAGCAATATTGCAAAATTTATATATAGAATATTTTAATTTGCATTCAATTTACTTTTGGAAACTAAAGTGGTCATTCAATGAAATGTGTTTTTTTCTTGTCGGTTGATTTCATTGTGGATATAGCCAGACACCATCTGACGTTAGCCTCATTCTTGTTTTTTTATTTTTATTTTTTTTGGCAATTTTAATATTCCCTCATACATCGCACCTGAAGTGTAGAGATACTAAACGATCTTGACCGACATATATTTCGCATTCATTCATGTTTTTTCATATTTATTTTCAGTGGCAGAGGTTTTTCATCATTCAAATTTTCCATCATCCAACATTGGGGCAAAATAAAAATCCAATCATATTTTCTGTTTGTATTACGCTTCGTAATATACTATAAGAAACAAAACACAAAAAAAAAAAAACATGAAAAGAATGATGATGTATTTTTAGACCAAACCCAATTCAATATCAAAAGGTGCACACAACTGCTTGAATACTCAGGCCAAATATTTATTTGTATTGGATTCCAATTTTGTTTCCGATTTCACGTTTGATTTCTTTACATACGTTGAAAACCCTTTTAGGGGGCATTCCCACCATGACAAGCAATATAACATACTCTTATGTTGTGGCTCAGAAATTGAAATTTGAATGTGGAATTTTCCCAGATAATTGAATGTCTACGGAAGTACTGATAAAAAAAATATATTTTATATAAAGTATTGCGTTAAAGAATAAATAAAACAAGTATAAACGGCTGTAAGTTCGGCCAGGCCGAAGCTTATGTACCCTCCACCATGGATTACGTAGAAACTTCTTCTAAACATTGCCATCCACAACCGAATTACATGGGTTGGTATCTTAAAACTTACTAACACTGTCTTCTAAATTATAAGTAATTTCATACGTGGTATATATTAAATTAAAAAAAGCGATTAAATATGTATATAATTCAGTTTGACAAAATTTTCTATAGAAATAAAATTTTAACAAAATTTTTTATATATATAAAATTTTGACAAAATTTTCTATAGAAATGAAATTTTGACAAAATTTTCTATAAAAATGAAATTTTAACAAAATTTTCTAAAAAAAAAAATAAAATTTTAACAAAATTTTCTATAGAAATAAAATTTTAACAAAATTTTCCATAGAAATAAAATTTTGACAAAATTTTCTATAGATATAAAATTTTGAAAAAATTTTCTATAGATATAAAATTCTAACAAAATTTTCTATAGATATAAAATGTTGACAAAATTTTCCATAGATATACAATTTTGAAAAAAAATTCTATAGAAATGAAATTTTAACAAAATTTTCTATAAAAATAAAATTTTAACAAAATTTTCTATAGAAATACGTGGTATATATTAAATTAAAAAAGAGCGATTAAATAGATATATAATTCAGTGTGACAAAATTTTCTATAGAAACAAAATTTTAACAAAATTTTCTATAGAAATAAAATTTTGACAAAATTTTTTATAGATATAAAATGTGGAAATAAAAATTTCTATAGAAATAAAATTTTGACAACATTTTCTATAGATATAAAATGTTGAAAAAATTTTTATAGATATACAATTTTGAAAAAAAATTCTATAGAAATGAAATTTTAACAAAATTTTTTATAAAAATTAAATTTTAACAAAATTTTCTATAGAAATACGTGGTATATACTAAATTAAAAAAGAGCGATTAAATAGATATATAATTCAGTGTGAAAATTTTCTATAGAAATAAAATTTTAACAAAATTTTTTATAGAAATAAAATGTTGACAAAATTTTCTATAGAAATAAAATGTTGACAAAATTTTCTATAGAAATAAAATTTTGACAAAATTTTCTATAGATATAAAATGTTGACAAAATTTTTATAGATATACAATTTTGAAAAAATTTTCTATAGAAATGAAATTTTAACAAAATTTTCTATAAAAATAAAATTTTAACAAAATTTTCTATAGAAATAAAATTTTGACAAAATTTTCTATAGAAATAACATTTTGGTAGATTCTTTTTAGCTCGAGTGGCAACCATGATTATGAACCGATATGGACCAATTTTTGTGTGATTGGGGATCGGCTATATATAACTATAGATCGATATGGACCA
Organism: Haematobia irritans; assembly: GCF_050003625.1. NCBI lineage: Eukaryota > Metazoa > Arthropoda > Insecta > Diptera > Muscidae > Haematobia > Haematobia irritans. The sequence continues at coordinate 147,161,206 of NC_134399.1, forward strand.
ATTTTGGAATGACTGTTAGCGGCCATATACTAACACCACGTTCCAAATTTGAACCGGATCGGATGAATTTTGCTACTCCAAGAGGCTCTGGAGGTCAAATCAGGAGAACGGTTTATATGGAGGCTATATATCATTACGGACCGATATGGATCAATTCTGGCACGGTTTTTAGAGATCATATTCTAACACCATGTTCCAAATTTCAACCGGATTGGATTAAATTCGCTTCTCTTAGAGGCTCCGAAAGCCAAATTTGGGAATCGGTTTATATGGGGGCTATATATAATTATGAATCTATCTGGACCAATTTTTGCATGGATGTTAGAGACTATATGCCAACATCATGCACCAAATTTCAGCCGGATCGGATGAAATTTGTTTCTCTTTGAGCCTCCGCAAGCCAAACCTGTGGATCGATTTATATGGGGGTTGTATATAATTATGGACCGATGTGAATCAATTTTAGCATGGTTGTTAGAAACCATATACCAACACCATGTACCAAATTTCAGCTGGATCGGATTAAATTTCCTTCTCTTTCAGGCTCCGCAAGCCAAATCTTGGGATCGGTTTATATGGGGGTTATATATAATTATGGACCGATGCGGACCAATTTTTACGTGGTTGTTAGAAACCATATACCAACGCCATGTACCATAGTTCAGCCGGATCGGATTCTCTTAGAGGCTCCGCAAACCAAATCTGAGGGTCCGTTTATATGGGGGCTATGCGTAAAAGTGAACCGATATGGCCCATTTACAATACCATCCATCCTACATCAATAACAATTACTTGTGTTAAGTTTCAAGTCGATAGCTTGTTTCTTTCGGAAGTTAGTGTGATTTCAACAGGTGGACAGACGGACGGACATGCTTAGATCGACTCAGAATTTCACCACGACCCAGAATATATATACTTTATGGTGTCTTAGAGCAATATTTCGATGTGTTACAAATGGAATGACAAAGTTAATATACCCCCTATCCCATGGTGGTGGGTATAAAAATTGGAAAAAAAAGTCATGTTCTAGTCATACCTTCCACAGCATGCATACTGGGTTGGAAGCCACCGTGGTGCAATGGTTAGCACGCCCGCCTTGCATACACAAGGTCGTGGGTTCGATTCCTGCTTCGACCGAACACCAACAAAATTTTCAGCGGTGTATTATCCCACCTAAGTAATGCTGGTGTCATTTCTAAGTCCCTTGTCATTGAGTTTAACATAGAATCGGGCAGCACTCACTTATAAGAGAGAAGTTATAACGACACTCACACAATCGCATATACTCGATACACTACATACATAAAGAGCTACCTATCTACACATTTACTTTATGGCAACGAGTCCGGAACTATCTCTTATGGCAAAGAACTGCCCCAATACTGAGCACGGCCGGGGCCATAAGGTAGCCAACTAGAGGTACAATCAGGAGAGGGATCGTTACAAAATTCGTCACTGTGGTATCACAATGGACTGAATAGTCTAAGTAAGCCTGATACATCGGGCTGCCACCTAACCTAATCAAACCTATGTATACTGGGTTTGTCATTGAGCTTTTAAGATTTCACATGTTAGTTTTTAATCCAAGCTTTTATTTATTTTTAATTGTTGTAAAAATGTAAGTCAACGTACATCTTTCAAAGACATCTTACTTTTAGACAATAGAAATCTCCACATGCCATTATTTCAAAAATACTTTATATTGAAATAGATAAATTAATTTTGAAATGCCTTAGACAAATCCTTACATAGGATGGAGTAAAGATTGATTTTTTTTTTGACATTTCGAATTTTTTAAAATTTGTACAATTCCAGTTTCGATTTTTTTCTCCAAATTTGTAAAATTCGATTTTGTAACATTTTCAAAATTTTGACCTACTGTGTAGTCAGTACTTAATTTACGTTGATTCATGGGTTTTTAAAAGACCGATTTTACTCGTTGAGAGAAGCGAAAAACATTTTTGATATGTTTTGCTTGAAATAGAAAACCTTGAATTCTTCATTTCTATTCGATAGACATGATAAAGGGATTGTCCAAATAAAACTCATATGGGTTCATTCTTTTGAAGGGAAGAAGGAGTCACAAGATAATTTTTCACCAACAACCCAGCCTCGATTCAAGACCTTAAAGATTGAATTCGAGATGGAATCGGTTGTTTTTTCATACAATTCTATTTGGAACATTTGTCCATAACCATATGCCGAATTAGCTATCCCCTTCTTCATGGAATTGTCCATATAGTATTTTACTGGGAATTTCAAAATGACTTTTCTCATATAGAAATTATAGAAGGATGATGACTGGTGATGGGTGTGCAGATGAATTCCTACTTTATCATCATTGGCGTCGACTTGGTGTAACATATTTTCTATTTATTTTGGCTCTTATTTGAATTGAACTTTCCAAAAAAAAAAAACTTTAAATCGAAAGAGTAAATGAATTTCCATATGTTTCATGTTTTTTCTTGTTGCTACTGCAAAATTTTCCAGGCTGTGGGAAAATGGCTCTGATTAAAGAAGAAGCAAAAAAAAAAAAAAAAAACAAATTCCATTGAGTACATTGGTAAATATTTTTATTAGAATCTCTTCTATAAAACATCACATATGTTCCATCACTATGATGATGATGGTCATTCGTTTAGACTTTTTTTCCACATGTGAGTTATTCTAAAGAATTTTTATTTGCTTAGAAATCTATTATAGAAACATTTTAAAAAGATTAAGGAATGTCTTTGAACAGAACGAGAATGAGGATGTCACTTTTATACAAAAGAATTAGAAAATTGTTTGCAAAAATCCAATTAAAAATTTAAATGTTGAGAAAATTTCAAAGATTAAGTTCAGATTGCTTTCCAAATACATTTTCATATTTGAGACTTTAATTCATCAACATTGTAAGAATAAAGTCACATATTTGTCGCAATCACAATACAATGTTAGTTTAATATGTTTTGTTTTCATAAATACAAATTTCTGACATATTTGGTTTTCACAAAAATGTTTTTCATATTTGAAATTAATATTAATTTTTATTTAGATTAAACTTAGATTTTTAAACGCATTGGGTCGAAATATATATATATATATATATATATATATATATATATATATATATATATATATATTATATATATATATATATATATATATATATATATATATATATATATATATATATATATATATATATATATATATATATATATATATATATATATATATATATATATATATATATATATATATATATATATAATATATATATATATATATATATATATATATATATATATATATATTATATATATATATATATATATATATATATATATATGCATGCAGAGAAGGAATAGGATCACTCAATGTTTCGAGAGCAAACTGTCATTTTTGAACGGTGAATATGGAAAACTTTTGTTGCAAAACTGTTGTTTTCTTGGCAAACATATACATGATTGTCGAAATCAGATACATAATTTTCCAAAACATAATATGGTTGCGACAAATGTTCCCCATCCAAAAATAACATTTTGCTCTTGAGACATGCTAGAGATGATCATATTCCTTCTCTGGGTGTATGGTTTTCTAAATTTGATTTTCATAGTGAATTTAAACGATGTTTGCTAAACCCTATTTCTATAGAAGTAAAATTTTTAAATTCTTCTAATAAAATCTTGGAAAAATTTTCTATTGAAATCAAATTTTTAAAAAATTTTCTATAGAAATAAAATTTTGACAAAATTTTCTATAAAACTAAAATTTTAACAAAATTTTCTATAGAAATAAAATTTTGACAAAATTTTCTATAGAAATAAATATAGAAATAAAATTTTGACAAAATTTTTTATAGAAATACAATTTTGACAACATTTTTTATATAAATACAATTTTGACAAAATTTTCTATAGAAACACAATTTTGACAAAATTTTCTATAGAAATAAAATTAAAAAAAAAAATTTTCTATTAAAATAAAATCTTGGCAAAGTTTTCTACAGAAATAAAATTTTGACAAAATTTTCTTTAGAAAGACAATTTTGGGAAAATTTTCTATAGCATTAAAATTTAACAAAATTTTCTACAGAAACAAAATTTTGACAAAATATTCTTTAGAAATAAAATTTTGACAAAAGTTTCTATAGAAAAATAATTTTGTTGTTGTTTTTGATTTCAGCTTAAAACCATGCATTGACTAAACTGCAAGTGTAGCTTAACCAACAGACGAAAAGAATGTTTGTCAAATTTATTTGGGCAAAGCCCTGTAGACTGCAAGATGGTTGCATGGACGCACGTTTCGGAATTACCACATTCCTCATCAGCATCCTCTACTTGCAGCAAAACTACCACTCAATTATCAGAATAAATTCATTCAGTTCAATAAACCCAAGGTGAACCACACTTGAACCTTCCGAAAAAAGGATTATGCCGAAATGAAGAAAAAAGAAAAAAACTTTTGACAAAATTTTGTATAAAAATAAATATTTGGAAATTTTTCTATAAAAATAAAATTTTTACAAAATTTTCTATAGAAATAAAAATTTGACAAAATTTTCTATAGCAATAAAATTTTTACAAAATTTTTCTATAGAAATAAAATCTTGGCAAAGTTTTCTATAGAAATAACATTTTTACAAAATTTTCTATACAAATAAAATTTTCAGAAAAATTTCTATAGCAATAAAATTTTCTTCAGAAATAAAATTTTTATAAAATTTTCTATAAAAATAATATTTTGACAATTTTTTTTAGAAATAAAATTTGAATAAAATATTCTTTAGAAATAAAATTTTGACAATAGTTTCTACAGAAAAAAAAAAATTGACAAAATTTTGTATAAAAATAAAATTTTGGAAAATTTTCTAAAGAAATAAAATTTTGGAAAATTTTTCTATAGAAATAAAATTTGGCAAAATTTTCTATAGAACTAAAATTTCGACAAAATTTTCTATAAAAGTAAAATTTTAAGAAATTTTTCTATAGAAATTAAATTTTGCAAAACTTTCTAAAGAAATAAAATTTTGCCAAAACTTTCTATAGAATAAAAATGTTCACAAATTTTCTATAGAATTACAATTTTGACAAAATTTTCCATACAAATAAAATTTTAACAAAATTTTTCTATAGAAATAAAATTTTGACAAAATTTTCCATACAAATAAAATTTTAACAAAATTTTCTATAGAAATAAAATTTTGGCAAAATTGCTATAGAAATAAAATTTTGACAAAATTTTCTTAGAAATAACATTTTGACAAAATTTTCGATAGAACTAAAATTTTGACAATATTTTCTATAGAAATAAAATTTTGCCAAAATTTGCTATAGAAATACAGTTTTGACAAAATTTTCATAGAAATAAAATTTTGACAAAATTTTCTACAGAAATAAAATTTTGATACAAATTTCTATACAAATAAAATACTGAGAAAAATTTCTATAGAGATAACATATTAAGAAAAATTTCTATAGAAATAAAATTTTGATAAAATTTTCTATAGAAATAACATTTTGACAAAAATTTCTGTAGAAATAAAATTTTTACAAAAGTTTCTTTAAAAAAAAACTGACAAAATCTATATATATAAAATTCAATCTATGTTGGTTTATTTGTTTGTTTGTTTGTATGTTCCGAGTTGGCTCCGAAACGGCTGAACCGATTTACTTGAAACTCTCAGAGATCGTAGGGGGCGTTCATGTGGTGAAAATAGGGTACCTCATTTTTGGAAACCTGGTCGAGGAGGGGGACCTCCCCTTTGTCGGACTTTTTGAAAATTGAACCAAAGTTGACCGATTTGCTTGAAATTTTCATTGAATGTTGGGGTTGGCATCTATATAAAGATCCGCTACTTTATATTTCGATATTTGGTGGCGGAGGGGGATATCGAATTTTTGTTCGAATTTTTTTAATGTACAGTGAAAAAACTAAAATTCTCTAAATTATTTGAGATTTACAGAGAACATGCGGTGAGGTTATGTAATTAACATGGGGTACCTGATGATTTCATATGTGGATCTGGAGGGGGCCTCCCCCCGTCTTTTCTTGAAATTTACAAAGGCGGTGGGGGAAGGTTATGAACGAAGGGGCAACCTTCCTTGCCCCACACTTGAAGGAAAGCTTCAAGAATTTTCAGGGAAGTTTAGGGGTGCTATTCACTACGGTGTTTGTCGATATTGTATCGGGGAAAGTGACGTCCCTTTAAAACAATAGAGCAAAATTTAAACATCTCCAATCTACTTGAAATTTACAGGGGACGTGAGGGGACGTGGGAGGAGGTGATTAAATTTATACATGATTTTTAAATTAGTGTATGATTTTTCGATATCTGGTTGTGGAAGGGGAAAATTTGAATAAACTTTGTCGATTTATTTCGATAGAATTTATAGGGACCATTGAGTAGTTGTGAAATTAATATAGGGGTACGTGATAGTCCGATATCAGTTCGGAGTGGAGCGAAGGTGGGGAGAGGGTTCCCTTTTGTCAGTTTTTTTTTCTTAAATTTAAAATAGAGGGTTGTCCGTAAATGGGAACTCGGTACATAATTTTATGATTTTTGAACAAGCTTCTGCCAGACTTCTTTTTAGTAAAGAACTTAAATTTACATGAAATTGGCAGCCAACGTAGAGGGTGCATCATTTTCCAACATTTTAGCAAATGTTAATGTGGTCAAATTTTTTACTACTTTTGCTTTTTCCGATTTATTGAATTGGAAACAGTAATTCTTTGTATGTTATGTTATTATAATATAGTGCTTAATTTTCAGATATGTTGAGGAGAAGGATACATTTCCACACTTAAAATTCACAAGAAATATAGAAGATTGTCCAACTACTTGAATACAGAACATTATTTAAAAAAATTGGAGGAAAGGGTACACCCTCTCCCCGACATTTTTTAAGACGAACCGTTTTACATATGCATATCCGCCGTATTTGTACCTATAAACGAAAAAAACAAGTAGTTCGATTTGTTTGAAAGAATTCAAATCTTTTCGAATTTGTTTTCAGCACGAAGGATATGGTTGACTAAGTTAACGCAAAATGTTCCTACAAAAACACTTCGGAAGGCGCAGCGAAGCGGGCCGGGTTACGCTAGTTTTGTATAAAAATAAAATTTTTGGAGAATTTTCGATAGAAATAAAATTTTAAAAAATTTTCTATAGACTTTAAATTTTCTGTAGAAATGAAATTTTGTGAAAATTTTGTGTAGAAATAAAATTTTGAAAAAAAAAAAATTCAATAGAAATTAATATAAAATATTTTTTTTTTAATTTTTCTTTGAAATAAAATTTTGACAAAATTTTCTATAGAAATTAAATTTTGGGAATAATTTTTATAAAAATAAAATTTGGACAAAATTTTCTATAGATATATAATTTTCACAAAATATTCTATAAAAATAAAAATTTTATATGGATATAAAATTTTGGCAAAATTTTCTATAGGAATAACATTTTGAGAAAATGTTCCATAGAAATAAAATTTTGCCAAAATTTTCTATAGAAATAAAATTTTGTTAAATTTTTCTTTAGAAATAAAATTTTTACAAAATTTTGTATAAAAATAAAATTTTGACAAAATTTCATATAGAAATAAAATTTTGACAAAATTTTCTATAGAAATGAAATTTTGACAAAATATCCTATAGAAATAAAATTCTGACACAATTTTTTATAAATAAATATCTTTAAAAATTCTATCTTTCGTGTTAGGTCTTACTATCAAAGGCCATGTTATAAACTTATAAACTAAAATAATAAAACCTTTTTTTATACTAATCCCAAAAATTTCAAAACAAAACTTTTTAAATTTGGTAGTTTTTGGGTAAAATTTTCTTAAAATTTTGGTATATTGTGTTTGGCACGTGTGGCGACCGTGCTCAGGGGCCGTCTCTGAGCATTATTGCCAAAGACTATAACGATGTAGCTAGTCTCCTTCTGGGTGTTACAAACATGTCCTGTTCCAAAGTGTGGCGCAGGGTATAAAAAGACAGACAGACAAATCGACACAAAAATTCATTGTGATTCGATGAATACCAACACTACTGGTCTCAAAACTGATGTTTAACCTTAGGTCATAAATATTTTCTATAATTTGCCGAAACCATTTTGCCCATTCTGAATTAAACTTTGTGTTTTGCAAACATTGCTAATTCCTAGAACTCATTAAAACAGTTTAGCAATCTCTTTGTGATTTCAAAGCTATGGTATCGCATTAACACTTGCCACAAATGGATCGAATAACTTAAGATATAATCTGGACCAAAAAAAAACAAACGATACAAAAAGACCAACAGAAAAAAGTTTGTAACATATGTCTCTGGTGGTTGGGGTTGAATAGTTTTTATCATTTCACACACACACACATAAACACACATACTAACAATATGTCTCTCATACACTTGCCATACACACTCTCTCAAACACACATGCTTATATCAAATGAAGTAAACGAAACCGGAAACATTAGTTTGACTCTGGCCTAGGTCAAATCAAGACTAGGATGGCAAAAGAGCGAAAAATACCGATATATTTTTCTCTTTCTTAGTGAAAACTTTTTGAAAGTTTCATGAATTTAATTATTATCTAAGAAATGTTGGTAAATATTTTTTTGCTAAGGAATTAGTATACGAGACATCCATTGAGACATTACTACTCCCAGTTTGCTGTTCTCTTTTTCTCTACCATAAATCCTTCCTGGCTACAAACATGACTCTTCTATTTTCATAATTAGTGGCGTAATTAATTATTTGGTTAAAAGTTGAAAATTATATTTTCCCTGTTGTTTACGTTTCGTAAGTTAAAAAGAAGAGAATTCTCTACGCTTCAAAAAAAAAATATATAAAAATTTCCTAGGGAGTATTCTTTGTTATACACTTTTTTTCTCAAAGTGTATATAGTATTTCTCACTTTTCTTCCATGGGTAGAATGGAGAGCCATACTTTTTCTACGTTCCTCTTATCATTCTGTTTTTGTGTAAGTGACTTCGTTTGAGTGTATGAGTTTAACTTCTTCTTTTACTTTTGAAGAAATGTGGCAGCAATTTATCTTCCAGGCATCATATTTTGTGATAATTAGTCACAAAACAAAATAAAGATGTTGACTTACGACGTAGATGTATTTCTTTGGAAGAGCAAAAAATAAAAAGGGTTCACCAGGATAGATGGTTGGGGCCATGAACGAGTGAGTAAATGACGGGGGCGTTGTTTGTTTAATGGGGTGTTGTAAGCGAGCGAAGTAATAATAATCTATGATTTCATTTTACACAAACAACTGAGATTTCTAGCAGTGAAATTAATTGTCCCTCAGGGAAAGTTGTGAAAAATGTAGTGCCAAAATAAATGTGGGGAGATTTTAGCCCAGTTTCTATTTGTCAATGGCAGCAGGCGCTAAAAGAGGATTAATTTAGTCTACGTTGTCGAACAACAAATGGATTGTTTGTTGTTTTCCTCTTACGGTAATGATATTGAAAGTTTTTGGGAAAAGTTTGGAAGCAAATAGCCATCAAGAAAAAAATCCTAATTGTAAATACCAAGTAATTAATAATAGTTCCTGGACATCATGCCCACCACCTCCCCCCCTAAAGAAACATTAAGCTAATAGCTAAAGTTCGTTGGACATAATATCTGTTTATGGAATGGATTTGAGTTCGTTTATATTGAAAGTAAAAAATATAACAAATTAGTACGGTCAAAGGTCAGCCAAGTCGAAGTATCGGTCACAGGGGATCAAATAAAATTAAATTCCCCTACGATAATCATACTACTGAAGAAAAACCAGTTTGCCCACACAGAAAATTCAAGCTGGTTTTGGGAAGATTGAACTACTTCATGAGGCAATTGAACTAAATTGGTTTTTATTTTTTAAATTTAAATAATGACTTTTCACCGACTGTTTTGTATATTTACTACCACCTACGAAGTTTGTTTTTCATAAAAGGAAAAATTAACTACATATCCACATTTCTTTCTTGGAATAATAAAATTCATTTGAAAAAGTTCTTAAAAAAATTAAGACAATTAAGTATATACCGCCGTAAGTTCGGCCAGGTCGAATCTTATGTACCCTCCACCATGGATTGCGTAGAAACTTCTACTAAAGACGGTCATCCACAATTAAATTACTTGGGTTGCGGCCGATGGCAAGGCATCTTAAAACTTCTTAACATCATCTTCTAAATTGTTAGGTTAGGTTAGGTGACAGCCCGATGTATCAGGCTCACTTAGACTATTCAGTCCATTGTGATACCACATTGGTGATTCCATGTTAAGCTCAATGACAAGGGACCTACTTTTATAGCCGAGTCCGAACGGCGTTCCACATTGCAGTGAAACCACTTAGAGAAGCTTTGAAACCCTCAGAAATGTCATCAGCATTACTGAGGTAGGATAATCCACCGCTGAAAAACTATTTGGTGTTCGGTCGAAGCAGGAATCGAACCCACGACCTGGCTTATGCAAGGCGGGCATGTTAACCATTGCACCACGGTGGCTCCCAAATTATAAGTTAGTCTATGCCGGATATATAGTACACAAAAGAAAGGTCGATTAAATACGTATATATTCAGTTCTTGACCGATATATATAGGGAAGAAATAATTACGAACCGATATGAATTTTTGTGCTGTAATTATAGAGCCAGATTAGAAATATGGGGGGTCGCTTTTTATGGGGGCTATATACAATTATGAACACGAGTCTACCAAAAATGGCAGATTTTGTAGTGTTTGGTAGATTGGTAGAATTCTTGATGTTTTGAAAGATTTTGCAAAATATTCCTCTCCAACAATGAAGTGCTTCATAAATTTTCTATAAAAATAAAATTTTGACAAAATTCTTTACAGAAATAAAATTCTGACAAAATTTTTAATAAAAAATAAAATTTTTACAGAATTTTCTATAGAAATAAATTTATGACAAAATTTTGTATAGACATTATATTTTGACAAAATTTCCTAACGACATTAAATGTTGACAAAATTTTTTTTTTATAGAAATCAAATGTTGACAAAATTTTCTCTGGCAATAAAATTGGGGATCTGTTTATTTGGGGGTTATATATAATATAGATCGATACGGACCAATTTTGGTATGGTTGTTATCGGCCATATATTAGCGAAATCTACCAAATTTCAACCGCATCGGATGAATTTTACTTCTTCAAGGGGCTCCGGAGGTCAAATCTGGGGATATGTTCATATGGGGGCTATATATAATTATGAACCGATATGGAGCAACTTTTGCATGGTTTTTAGAGACCATATACTAAAACCACGTACTAAGTTGTAACCGGGTCGGATGAATTTTGCTCCTCCAAGAGGCTACGTAGGTCAAATCTGGGGATCGGTTTATATAATGGCTATATATAATTATGGACCGATATGGACCAATTCTTTCGTGGTTGTTGGAGACCATATAATTACACCACGTACCAAATTTCAACCGGATCGGATGAAATTTGTTCATCTTTGAGGCTCCACAAGCCAAATCTGGTGATCGGTTTATATGGGGGCTATATATAATTATGGACCGATGTGGACCAAATTTTGCATGGTTGTCGTAGCCCATACACCAACACCGTGTACGAAATTTCAGCCGGATCGGATGAAATTTGTTTCTCTTTGAGGCTCCGCAAGCCAAATCTGGGGATCGATTTATATGGGGGCTATATATAATTATGGACCGATGTGGACCAATTTTTGCATGGCTGTTAGAGACCATATACCAACACCATGTACCAAATTTCAGCCGGATCGGATGAAATTTGTTTTTCTTTGAGGCTCCGCAAGCCAAATTTGGGGATCGGTTTATATGGGGGCTATACGTAAAAGTAAACCGATATGGCCCATTTGCAATACCATCTGACCTACATCAATAACAACTATTTGTGCGAAGTTTCAAGTCGATAGCTTGTTTCGTTCGGAAGTTAGCGTGATTTCAACAGACGGACGGACGGACGGACATGCTTATATCGACTCAGAATTTCACCACGACCCAGAATATATATATATATATATATATATATATATATATATATATATATATATATATATATATATATATATATATATATATATATATATATATTATATATATATATATATATATATATATATATATATATATATATATATATATATATATATATATATATATATATATATATATATATATATATATATATATATATATATATATATATATATATATATATACTTTAGCAATATTTCGATGTGTCTTAGAGCAAGATTTCGATGTGTTACAAACGGAATGACAAAGTTAATATACCCCCATCCCATGGTGGAGGATATAAAAGTAAAAAAGATTGTTTCAGTGTAGCCTGGCCCTATGTTGACAATTTCAATGCTCGAAACTAGTTGCAATAGGACGTATATATAATTATGAAAATATTCTTCTTTTTTTTAAATAAACAGTAGATACCACAAACAAAATAATCCTAGAGAATTGCAGTAAGTTAGGTATAATGACAGTCCATTTTTTCAGTGTGACTTAGACTATTCAGTTCATTGTGCCACGGTACCTCTCATGTGCAATTTTCTATGGAAATAAAATTTTTGACAACATTTTCTATAGAAATAAAATTTTTACAAAATTTTTCTATTGAAATAAAATTTTGTCAACATTTTATATAGAACTAAAATTTTGACAAAATTTTCTATAGAAAGAAATGTTAACAAAAATTTCTATAGTAAAAATAAAATTTCTTGTAGAACAAAATATTCACAAATTTTTCTATAGGAATATGATTTTGACAACTTTTTCTCTAAAGCCAATATTTTTAAGAATTTTAATTTTATTGTAAGGTCATACAATCAAAGTCCATTAACCCAAAAAATGTCTCTAATAGGAGAGCACATAATATATAATAGTTCAAATACTGAAATAAAATAATAAAACATATCTTGCGAAAAAAAAATATTTTTTTCATGATAACCACAAAAATTTCAAAATAAAATTTTTTAAATGTGGTAGTTTATTGATAAATTGTTCTTCAAATTTTGGTAAAACATTTTTGGCACGAGTGGCAACCGTATATGTAACACATCAAAATATTGGTCTGAGACCACATAAACAATAAATATTCTGTGTGGTTGTGAAATTCTGAGTTGACCTAGGGAGCCACCCTGGTGCAATTGTTAGCATGCCCGCCTTGCATACACAAGGTCGTGGGTTCGATTCGACCTAACACCAAAAAGTTTTTCAGTGGTGGATTATCCCACCTCAGTAAAGCTGGTGACATTTCTGAGTGTTTCAAAGATTCTCTAAGTGGTTTCACTGCAATGTGGAACGCCGTTCGGACTCGGCTATAAAAAGTAGGTCCCTTGTCATTGAGCTTAACATAGAATCGGGCAGCACTCAGTGATAAGAGAGAAGTACACCAATGTAGTATCACAATGGACTGAATAGTCTAAGTGGGCCTGATACATCGGGCTGCCATCTAACCTAACCTAGATATGTTCGTCCGTCCATCTGTTGAAATCACACTAACTTTCGAACTAAACAAACTATTGAAACTTGACAAAAGTAGTTGTTATTGATGTAGGTCGGTTGATATTGAAAATGGGCCATATCGGACCGCTTTACGTGTAGTCCCTATATAAATCGATCACCAGATTGGGCTATCGGATCGTCTAGGAGGATCAAATTTCATCATATATTCTGGCTGGTTGTAAAATTCTGAGTGGACCTAGCTATGACCGTCCGTCCGTCTGTGAAAATCATCCGAGCGAAACCATATCGGACAACTGTTAGATATACCCCCATAAAAACCGATCCCCAGATTTGGCTTACGGAGCCTCTTAGAAAAGCAAATGTCATTCGATCCGCTTGAAATTTGGTATGTAGTGTTAATCTATATGGCCTCTAACACCCATGGAAAAATTGCTACATATCGTATTTAATTATATATAGCCCCCATATAAACAGATCCCCAGGGTTTGGTTGTGTATTCTCGTGGAGGAGCAAACTTGATCCGATCCAGTTGAAATTCGGTACGTGTTGTTAGTATATGGTCTTTCACATTCATGCTGAAATCAGTCCATAATTATATATGGCCCCCATATAAACCGATTCCAAGTTTTGTCTTACGGAGACTCCTGGAGGAGCAATTCATAATTATATAGAATTCCAATATCAACCTATCGCCAGATTTGGGTTGCGGAGCTCCTTTGCGAACCATCTGTTATGTTTGAAATTAGGTACGCGATGTCTGTTAGTTATTCGTAATGGTTTTTGGAGTCTCATGGAAAAACAAATTTCATTCCATCCGGTTGAAAGTTAGCCCTCTAACAAGTAAGTAAAGTCTAAAGTCGGGCGGAGCCGACTATATTATACCCTGCACCACTTTGTAGATCTAAATTTTCGATACCATATCACATTCGTCAAATGTGTTGGGTGCTATATATAAAGGTTTGTCCCAAATACATACATTTAAATATCACTCGATCTGGAAGAATTTGATAGACTTCTACAAAATCTATAGACTCAAAATTTAAGTCGGCTAATGCACTAGGGTGGAACACAATGTTAGTAAAAAACAAGTAAGGAAAGTCTAAAGCCGGGCGGGGCCGACTATATTATACCCTGCACCACTTTGTAGATCTAAATTTTCGATACCATATCACATCTGTCAAATGTGTTGGGTGCTATATATAAAGGTTTGTCCCAAATACATACATTTAAATATCACTCGATTTGGACAGAATTTGATAGACTTCTACAAAATCTATAGACTCAAAATTTAAGTGATAGACTTTTACAAAATCTATAGACTCAAAATTTAAGATGGACTAGGGTGGAACACAATGTTAGTAAACAAATATGGGAAACATTTAAATCTGAAGCAATTTTAAGGAAACTTCGCAAAAGTTTATTTATGATTTATCGCTCGATATATATGTATTAGAAGTTTAAGAAAATTAGAGTAATTTTTTCAACTTTTCGACTAAGCAGTGGCGATTTTACAAGGAAAATGTTGGTATTTTGACCATTTTTGTCGAAATCAGAAAAACATATATATGGGAGCTATATCTAAATCTGAACCGATTTCAACCAAATTTGGCACGCATAGCAACAATGCTAATTCTACTCTCTGTGCAAAATTTTAACTAAATCGGAGTTAAAAATTGGCCTCTGTGGTCATATGAGTGTAAATCGGGCGAAAGCTATATATGGGAGATATATCTAAATCTGAACCGATTTCAACCAAATTTGGCACGCATAGCTAGAATGCTAATTCTACTCCCTGTGCAAAATTTCAACTAAATCGGAGCAAAAAATTGGCCTCTGTGGTCATATGAGTGTATATCGGGCGAAAGCTATATATGGGAGATATATCCAAATCTGAACCGATTTCAACCAAATTTGACACGCATAGTTTCAATACTAATTCTACTCCCTGTGCAAAATTTCAACTAAATCGGAGTTAAAAATTGGCCTCTGTGGTCATATGAGTGTAAATCGGGCGAAAGCTATATATGGGAGCTATATCTAAATCTGAACCGATTTCAACCAAATTTGGCACGCAAAGCAACAATGCTAATTATACTCCCTGTGCAAAATTTCAACTAAATCGGAGTTAAAAATTGGCCTCTTTGGGCAAATGAGTGTAAATCGGACGAAAGCTATATATGAGAGCTATATCTAAATCTGAACCGATTTGGCTGGTATTTTGCAAGTTTTTCGAGACCCATAAAATATTCGGATGTACGGAATTTGAGGAAGATCGGTTGATATACACGCCAATTATGACCAAATCGGCGAAAAATATATATGGCAGCTACATCTAAATCTGAACCGATTTTTTCCAAAATCAATAGGGATCGTCTTTGAGCCGAAACAGGACCCTATACCAAATTTTAGGACAATCGGACTAAAACTACGAGCTGTACTTTGCACACAAAAATACATCAACAGACAGACAGACAGACAGACAGACAGACAGACGGACATCGCTAAATCGACTCAGAATTTAATTCTAAGCCGATCCGTATACTAAAAGGTTGGTCTATGATTACTCCTTCTTGGCGTTACATACAAATGCACAAACTTATTATACCCTGTACCACAGTAGTGGTGAAGGTTATAAATATGGGAAACGTTTAAATCTGAAGCAATTTTAAGGAAACTTCGAAAAAGTTTATATATGATTTATCGCTCGATATATATGTATTAGAAGTTTAGGAAAATTAGAGTAATTTTTACAACTTTTGGACTAAGCAGTGGCGATTTTACAAGGAAAATGTTGGTATTTTGACCATTTTTGTCGAAATCAGAAAAACATATATATGGGAGCTATATCTAAATCTGAACCGATGTCAACCAAATTTGGCACGCATAGCTTCAATGCTAATTCTACTCCCTGTGCAAAATTTCAACTAAATCGGAGTTAAAAATTGGCCTCTGTGGTCATATGAGTGTAAATCGGGCGAAAGCTTTATATGGGAGATATATCCAAATCTAAACCGATTTCAAGCAAATTTGGCACGCATAGTTACAACGCTAATTCTACTCCCTATGCAAAATTTCAACTAAATCGGAGCAAAAAATTGGCCTCTGTGGGCAAATGCGTGTAAATCGGGCGAAAGCTATATATGGGAGCTATATTTAAATCTGAACCGATTTTGCTGATATTTTGCAAGTTTTTCGAGACTCATAAAATATTCGGTTGTACGGAATTTGAGGAAGATCGGTTGATATACACACCAATTATGACCAGATCGGTGAAAAATATATATGGCAGCTATATCTAAATCTGAACCGATTTTTTCCAAAATCAATAGGGTTCGTCTTTGAGCCGAAACAGGACCCTGTACCAAATTTTAGGACAATCGGACTAAAACTGCGAGCTCTACTTTGCACACAAAAATACATCAACAGACAGACAGACAGACGGACATCGCTAAATCGACTCAGAATTTAATTCTAAGCCGATCCGTATACTAAAAGGTTGGTCTATGATTACTCCTTCTTGGCGTTACATACTAGAGGTCTGCACAATTCCATTTGTAAATGCAGAGTACACGTGTACTTGCTACATGAGTACATCTATTTGGGAGAGTCGCAAAACAATTGGTACACATTTTGATGAACACCAAAAGCCACGAGTAACTTCTTGTTGCTACTCTGATGACTTCACTACCAACAAACACATATTCCTCTTTTTCTCTTATTGAAGTGTACTCAGAGTGATCACGTCGAGTATGTTACGAGAACAAAACTTCAAAGAGTACTACATGTACCACATGCAGTTTCAGAAATACAAAAAAACAGTTAGTCTCCATAATATACGTTTTGGTTTGTTATAAAGAGGGGCAAACGCAGTGTTGCCAACTCCCCAAGGCCAAAAAGCACCAAAAATATATTATAAATTCTAACATACCACCTTCCGCCACAAAATCGAAAATTAAATGCCATACTATAAAAAAAAAAAAAAAAAAAAAAACTTCCGAAGATGTATTATAGAACTTTTGTGAATTGAATTTTAAGAAGTTAAGGTGGGTATTAAGATCGAGTTTAGCTGCTAAAATAGTCATTTTTCACAATTACTTTTCTATAATAATTAATTTTAAGGAATACAAACTTTGTGAAAATTTTCTTTTAACTATTCCCCATCAAGTTATAATAAAATTTGCAGCACATATGCATAATTTTATGCCTTTTTTCCTGATATAGTTTTCACTTTAGCGGCAAAACTCTAACATTTTGATCAGTGATGTTTTTCAACTTTCAAAATATTAATATATGGAATGAGTCTATTGCTTATTTCAGTTGTGCGTGCTTTTGTGATAATACAAACGTTTTTAATACAAACGTTTTTAATGACATCTTTACCAAATTCACAAATTCGACACACATCGCTCGACTTTCCTACAGAATACCCTAAATAACAATATTAATTAAAAAATAATCAATACCAACTTCATTACAATCAAATTCTATATTTGGCAATAAATTTGATTTTCTTCGGCTCTTGAAAGTCTAATCAAAATTTTTCTATCAATTAAACTTAATACTGTTCAAAATAAAAAAGCACCAAAAGCACTAAATGAAAATGCCAGAAAGCACCAAGTTGGTGCTTTTTTTGAAAAGGCACCAAAAAGGCAATTTGGTGCTTTTTAGAAATCAAAAAGCACTAAATTTGGTGCTAAAAGAACCAAATTGGCAACACTGGGCAAACGTTAAGGTAAGTGTGTGACATACATAAATATATGAAATATGTGATATACATACATATCTATGATTAATAATAATGGAAAGTTTTGCTTCGCACATACTGAGAAATACTTGTGGTACCACGTGAAGTGAAGAGAATCCATGATGTACTTTTTCTCAAGTACTTACATTTTTATTGTTCCTTTTTTTCGGAACACATATTGTTTCGGATAAGTACTTGGTGGTATTTGACAAGCAAGTGTTCTCTTCACTTCACTACTTGCGCTCTGAGAGAAAGACAGAGTATGTACTATATTCGACAGCGAATTGCATACATGCAGTGAAAAGTTATTCGATGCAGACCTCTATTACATACAAATGCACAAACTTATTATACCCTGTACCACAGTAGTGGTGAAGGGTATAAATATGGGAAACATTTAAATCTGAATCAATTTTAAGGAAACGTCGCAAAAGTTTATTTATGATTTATCGCTCGATATATATGTATTAGAAGTTTAGGAAAATTAGAGTCATTTTTACAACTTTTCGAGTAAGCAGTGGCGATTTTACAAGGAAAATGTTGGTATTTTGATCATTTTTGTCGAAATCAGAAAAACATATATATGTGAGCTATATGTAAATTTGAACCGATTTCAACCAAATTTGGCACATATAGCTACAATGCTAATTCTACTCTCTGTGCAAAATTTCAACTAAATCGGAGCAAAAAATTGGCCTCTGTGGTCATATGATTGTCAATCGGACGAAAGCTAAATATGGGAGCTATATCTAACTCTGAACCGATTTCAACCAAATTTGGCACGCATAGCTACAATGCTAATTCTACTCCCTGTGCAAAATTTTAATTAAATCAGAGTAAAAGATTGACCACTGTGGTCATATGAGTGTAAATCGGGCGAACGATATATATGGGAGCTATATCTAACTCTGAACCGATTTCAATAAAATTTGGCACACTTGACTACACTACTTATTGTATTTCTCTAGAGTTTTACCCCAACTTGGTTGACATTTTGCACAGGGAGTAGAATTAGCATTGTAGCTATGCGTGCCAAATTTGGTTGAAATCGGTTCAGATTTAGATATATCTCCCATATATAGCTTTCGCCCAATTTACACTCATATGACCACAGAGGCCAATTTTTAACTCCGGTTTAGTTGAAATTTTGCACAGGGTATAGAATTAGCATTGTTGCTATGCGAGCCAAATTTGGTTGAAATCGGTTCAGATTTAGATATAGCTCCCATATATAGCTTTCGCCCGATTTGCACTCATATGACCACAGAGGCCAATTTTTAACTCTGATTTAGTTGAAATTTTGCACAAAAATTGTCAAAATACCAACATTTTCCTTGTAAAATCGCCAGTGCTTAGTCGAAAAGTTGTAAAAACGACTCTAATTTTCCTAAACTTCTAATACATATATGTCGAGCGATAAATCATAAATAAACTTTTTCGAAGTTTCCTTAAAATTGCTTCAGATTTAAACGTTTCCCATATTTTTTTACTAACATTGTGTTCCACCCTAGTGCATTAGCCGACTTAAATTTTGAGTCTATAGATTTTGTAGAAGTCTATCAAATTCTGTCCAGATCGAGTGATATTTAAATGTATGTATTTGGGACAAATATAGTCGGCCCCGCCCGACTTTAGACTTTCCTTACTTGTTTTCATCATATCTTATGCCAGCTCCCTGTTTAAAGGGAAAATGAACCCAAAAAATTAAGACCAAAAGATTTTTTGTAGGAAGTCAAATCTTTGCTGACTTTTGGCATAATAAATGCAAATTAATATCGTAACATAAAGGCAATATTTTGCAGCTTATGATTTTTAAGACATGGAAGGAAAATTATCTGGACACGAGAGATGTTTGCTTTTGGTTTTTTATTTTAATGGGTTTCTTTGGTGGAACATTCTCTCAAGGAAAATTGAAAATGCGGTGGTTGAAGTTATATAGTTTTGGTCAAGGCGAAAATGAAAACCCAATGCTGTATATAGAGATACATATATAAGTAGATTAAATTTGGGCAAAGGAAAGCTTATAAATTTTCCTTACACTACAATTCCAAATTGCAAATTGGATGAAGGTAGGAGAAGCTGGTTAAGTGTGATTGACAAAATTATACTTCAGCAAACGGTCTGGGAAACACTAATGGAAGGTGAACATTTTATTTACATACTCTACCTTTTTTTAAGTAAATAAAAATATGAAAATCTCGTCACATATGTTTTTATGTAATTTTCCATATGGTAAACATGGATTTTCGTTTAATACAAAATGACATATAAATGTTCAACCCTTATGAATACCGGAAAAGTAACTTACAATTTAATAAACCTGTTTTGAGGCAATGGTTTGTCTCAACTCCGTAACAATTTCCTTTTACTAAGTATTAACACATTTTGCTACAAGCCAAAAATGTTGGTAGAAATTCTTTCATAGAGTTTAACCACTACCTTACTTCTAAAATTGTTGACAGAGTTCATAAGAATGTTCCATGTGAAAACCGCTGAATAATTATCTCTTCATCGTTATTATTATGTGTCAGCATTGATAATGATGTAAACAAAGTTTTCAGTTTTTTTATGTTATTCAGACGCTGGTAGTTTGTAAGGTTTATTATAAAACTTAAATTTGAGATTGCTGGAAAACTTTTCTCGAAGTATATTGGTTGGAAATTTACAAGTATTTGCAGAGCAATTTTGTTTTTGGAAATTTAGAAGTATTTGAGGAGCACTTAGCGTATTTTCCAAATATCAATTTAAAGATTTCCATTACTTCAATTATTTTAAATATTTCCCTTATACAAAACATGGAATTAAAACTACTCTGAGTACGTTCCATTGCATTCAACATTTCTTATTTTCCTGTTATCTTTCGCTTCGCTTTAATTAACAACCTTCCTGCTAAGACTTCTCTTTGATTCGTACAAAGTCATTTTTAAGAACGTATAATTGAGATTAGTTTCTTTTTTCTCTCTCGTCCTTTTTTTATCATCAAGCATCTTTGAAGTTCTTTTTCCAGTTCGTTAAATGTTGTAAAATTGCAATGAAAATAGAAAACAAGCAATAAGTTGAGTAGTGTAGAAGACAGACGGTTCAATTACGGATTTTAATATTACACACCTAAGTGATGAGCAGCACCTGTCCTCTTAATGGCAGATGAAATACCAGATGGATATTGATATCTAATAATAGCTAAATTTGATCCTATTAAGATAATTAGGAAAAGATAATTGCGCAAGTGGTTATAGAGGTAGATGGGGAATTCGTAATGGTGGTGGAACTATAGTGAAGAAATAGGATGTCTCATGACCACGAAGTAGATGATAAATTGAAAACTATCTTTGAATCTTCAATCTCCCTTGTTAGATTATTGGCATGATTATTAGAAAATATATACGTACAAAATTGTAACAGGTTCGGATGAAGTTTCCCAAGAGTCAAATCTGAAGATCGGTTTATAAGGGGGACATACCTATGGCCCACGGATATGGTCCACTTACAATGCTATATGACCTACATCAATAACTAACAGGTTGGCTGGTAAGTCCCCGGTCTAACAAAGAAAACCAAATTTTTTTGTAAAAATTCGTTTTTATTATTCAACATAGTTCCCTTCAAGAGCGATACAACGATTACAACGACCTTCCAATTTGTTGATACCATTTTAGTAGTACTCCTTCAGTTTCGGCGATCACCTCTTCATTGCAGCCAAATTTTTCCCTGCGAGCATCCTTTTGAGGTCTGAGAACAAGAAAAAGTTGCTGGGGGCCAGATCTGGAGAATACGGTGGGTGGGGAAGCAATTCGAAGCCCAATTCATGAATTTTTGCCATGATTAGGTTAGGTTATGTGGCAGCCCGATGTATCAGGCTCACTTTAGACTATTCAGTCCATTGTGATACCACAGTGGTGAACTTCTCTCTTATCATTGAGTGCTGCCCGATTCCATGTTAAGCTCAATGGCAAGAGACCTCCTTTTTATAGCCGAGTCTGAACGGCGTTCCACATTCCAGTGAAACCACTTGGAGAAGCTTTGAAACCCTCAGAAATGTCACCAACATTACTGAGGTGGGATAATACACCGCTGAAAAACTTGTTGGTGTTCGGTCGTAGCAGGAATCGAACCCACGACCTTGTGTATGCAAGGCGGGCATGCTAACCATTGCACCACGGTGGCTCCCATTGACATCGTTCTCAATGAATTGACATTGACTTTTTCCTTTTTCATATGGGGCCGTTTTGCCGCGATTTCGACCTTCAAACGCTCCAATAACGCCATATAATACTCACTGTTTATGGTTTTTCCCTTCTCAAGATAATCGATAAAAATTATTCCATGCGCATCCCAAAAAACAGAGGTCATTACTTGCCAGCGGACTTTTGAATCTTTTCACGCTTCAGAGACGGTTCACCGGTCGCTGTCCACTCAGCCGACTGTCAATTGGACTCAGGAGTGTAGTGATGGAGCCATGTTTCATCCATTGTCACATATCGATGGAAAAACTCGGGTTTATTACGACTTAACAGCTGCAAACACCGTTCAGAATCATCAACACGCTGTTGTTTTTGGTCAAATGTGAGCTTGCGCGGCACCCATTTCTCACAGGGCTTCCGCATATCCAAATATTGATGAACGATATGGCCAACACGTTCCTTTGATATCTTTAAGGCCTCTGCTATCTCAATCAATTTCATTTTACGGTCATTCAGAATCATTTTGTGGATTTTTTTGATGTTTTCGTCGGTAACCACCTTTTCGGGCGTCCACTGCGTTCACCCTCCTCCGTGCATATTTCACCACGCTTGAATTTTGCATACCAATCAATTATTGTTGATTTCCCTTGGGGAGAGTCCGGACACTCATTATCAAGCCAAGTTTTTGCTTCCACCGCATTTTCCCTTCAGAAAACAGTATTTTATCAAAACTCGAAATTAATATACATTTAATACTAGCGACGCCATCTATGTGTCAGACCAGGGACTTACTTGTTCACAGTTAAAAGCGCAATAGCAACAGTTAGAAAAACTTTATGAAAAATAGTAGATTTTTTTCTGTTTAGTAGATTTTTGATGTTTTGGTGGATTTTGCAAAATCTTAATCTCCATCTAAGAGGTATTTCAATTTGCTATACATATATGGATAAAATTTTGACAAAATTTCCGTAGAAATAAAATTTTGACAAAATTTTCTATTGAAATAAAATTTTGACAAAATTTTCTATTGAAATAAATTTTTGACAAAATTTTCTACAGAATAAAATTTTGACAAAATTTTCTATAGAAATAAAATTTTGACAAAATTTTCTATAGAAATAAAATTTTGACAAAATTTTCTATAGAAATAAAATTTTGACAAAATTTTCTATAGAAATAAAATTTTGGAAACATTTTCTATAGAAATAAAATTTTGACAAAATTTTCTATAGAAATAAAATTTTGACAAAATTTTCTATAGAAATAAAATTTTGACAAAATTTTCTTAGAAATCACATTTTGACAAAATTTTGTATAGAAATCAAATTTTAACAAAATTTTCTATAGAAACCAAATTTTGAAAAAATGTTCTATAGAAATAAAATTTTGAAAATATTTTGTATAGAAATCAAATCTTAACAAAATTTTCTGTACTTTTTTCTATAGAAATAAAATTTTGACAATATTTTCTATAGAAATAATATTTTGACAAAATTTCCTATAAAAATAAAATTTTGACAAAATTTTCTATAAAAATTAAATTTTACAATATTTTTAATAGAAATAATATTTTGACAAAATTTTCTATAAAAATAACATTTTGACAAATTTTTCTAAAGAAATAAAATTTTGGCACACATTAGTAGGTCGAATCAGAACTTCAGCACGGCCCAGACTATATACATGAGGCCAATATTTCGATGTTGTACACACGGAGCCAGAAAGTTGGTATACATTGGACTGCAGAATGTTTCATAAAAAATTTGACAAATAAACAACAAAAAATATTTGCAATAAATATAAGTCAATTTTAGCATAATTGTTTCTGTGTGGTTGATTCCTACCTATTTTTTACACCTTTCACCATAGGATGGGGGGTACATTAACTTTGTCATTCCGTTTGTAACACATCGAAATATTGCTCTAAGACCCCACAAAGTATATATATTCCGGGTCGTGGTGAGTCGACCAGAGCATGTCCGTCCGTCCGTCTGTTGAAATCCCGCTAACTTCCGAACGAAACAAGCTATCGACTTGAAACTTGGCACAAGTAGTTGTAGGATTGCACATGGGCCATATCAGACCACTTTTACCTATAGCCCCCATATAAACGGACCCGAAGATTTGTCTTGCGGAGTCTCTAAGAGAAACAAATTTCATCCGATCCAGCTGAAATCCGGCTGAAACGTGGTGTTAGTATATGGTTTCTAACAACCATGCAAAAATTGATCGATATCGGTCCATAATTATATATAGCCCTTATATAAACCGATTCCCAGATTTGCCCTCCGGAGCCTCTTGAAGGAGCAAAAGTCATCCGATCCGGTTGAAAGTTGGTACATGGTGTTATTATATGGTCTCTATCAACCATGCAAAAATTGGTCCATATCGGTTCATAATATAAAGGGTGGTTAAAATTTCAAGGGCCGATGTTGATTTTGAATAAAACACAAACTATTTAGGAAACTATTGTAATTTTATTTTATTATGATATATTGGTATTACTCAATTATGTATGGAACAAAATATCAGCCAACTGGTGAAAGGTGTCAAATCACATGATCTTGGCGGCCAATTGATATCGCCATTACGTGAGATAACACGGCCATTGAATTAGTTGCGCAAAAGAGCCATTGTTTCGTTAGCTGTGTGGCAAGTGGCACCATCCTGCCGAAACCACATATCGTCCACATCCATATCTTCGAATTAGGTCCATAAAAAGTTCGTTATCATCTCACGATAGCGAACACTATTCGCAGTAACCGTCCTCATTTTGGAAAAAATACGGCCTGATGATGCCGCCAGCACATAAACCGCACCAAACAGTCACTCTTTGTGGGTGCATTGGTTTTTCGACAATCACTCTTGGATTCTCATTCGCCCAAATGCGGCAATTCTGTTTATTGACGAATCCACTGAGGTGAAAATGTGCCTCATCACTGAAGATGATTTTCTTCGAAAATTGATCATCCACTGTTGCCATTTATTAAAACCATTCTGCCCATTCACAACGTCCACGGTTCCAATTGAGGAAGTCTGAAATAGAGAAATGTCAAATAAAATTCGGAAAAAACTTGGCGTTTAGGTGTGGTTCACATTCAACATCGGCCCTTAAAATTTAACCACCCTTTATATTGCCCCCATATAAACCGATTCCCCAGATTTGACTTCTGGAGCCTCGTGGAGCAGAAAAATTCATCCGATCCGGTGTTAGTATATGATTTCTAACAACCATGCAAAAATTGGTCCATATCGGTCTATAATTATATATAGCCCCCATATAAATCGATCCCCAGATGTGACCTCCGGAGCCTCGTGGAGGAGCAAAAATCACCTCATTCGGTTGAAATTTGGTACGTGGTGTTAGTATATGATCTCTAACGACCATGCAAAAATTGGTCCATATCGGTCTATAATTATATATAGCCCCCATATAAATCGATCCCCAGATTTGGCCTCCGGAGCCTCGTGGAGGAGCATAATTCATCCCATTCGGTTGAAATTTGGTACATAGCACTAGTATATGGCCGCTAACAGCCATCGATCTATAGTTATATAAAGCCGATCGCCAATCACACAAAAATTTGTCCATATCGCCGAAAATAATCTACCAAAATTTTATTTCTATAGAAAATTTTTTCAAAATTTTATTTCTATAGAAAATTTTGTCAAAATTTTATTTCTATAGAAAATTTTGTCAAACTGAATTATATACGTATTTAATTGGCTTTTTTGTTTAATATATACCCCGTATGGACTAATTTACAATTTAGAAGACCGTGTTAAAAAGTTTTAAGATACCTTGCCATCGGCAAGTGTTACCGCAACCCAAGTAATTCGATTCTATATGACAGTCTTTAGTAGAAGTTGCTACGCAATCCATGGTTGAGGGTACATAAGATTCAGTCTGGCGAACTTACGGCCATATACACTTGATACGTGTAAATACCTTTTTGAGTTATTGAATCTCGCTAACTTATTAAGTATTTGATATCCTTACATCATAATGTGGTTAATCATTTGTTTGATTTAATATTAATGCGACAAAATGATGTTAATTGAAGAATGAACAGTACTCGTCGCCATTAACATTAAATGTCCATAAGTGAGGAACAAAAGATGGTAATCAATTATAAACAAAGCTAGCTGGATAATTAATTCATCATATTTGGCGACAGTTTAAATGTAATTTTACGCTTATATCCGTCATTATGCAAAATGCATTTTCTTTTCTCGTCTGCCACGTTAAATCATTTATTACGAAAAAGATTAAATCGTTCGTTCTTTTTGAATGATTCGACCAGTGAATCACACATATGTACATTGGACTTTTGTTAAAATTTAAAATCTATCGACAAAGCGATAATCTATAAAGAAGCAGTTTAAGCATAAAAATCATTTTGGCAAATAAAAAGAAGTGATCAATCGATAGTTTAAATTTTGAAAATATTTTACCAAACATTTGCATAAATCTTCAGGATGAAATTTTTTTCTTGTCTGGAATTGACTCATGCTCCTATCTTTTCTCGTCTGCCACGTTAAATCATTTATTACGAAAAAGATTAAATCGTTCGTTCTTTTTGAATGATTCGACCAGTGAATCACACATATGTACATTGGACTTTTGTTAAAATTTAAAATCTATCGACAAAGCGATAATCTATAAAGAAGCAGTTTAAGCATAAAAATCATTTTGGCAAATAAAAAGAAGTGATCAATCGATAGTTTAAATTTTGAAAATATTTTACCAAACATTTGCATAAATCTTCAGGATGAAATTTTTTTCTTGTCTGGAATTGACTCATGCTCCTATAGCCCTATGTATTATATAATACATTAACAAGATAAATGTTAATCGATTTTTATTGTTTAGACAACCTATTGCATTTTAAATGTATCCGTAGTGTAATCAATATTAAAATAATTAAACACAAAATCTTTGGAACTTGTGTTTCGTTTTCGGTGTAGGTTAGGTTAGGTTAGGTGGCAGCCCGATGTATCAGGCTCACTTAGACTATTCAGTCCATTGTGATACAACATTGCTGAACTTCTCTCTTATCACTGAGTGCTGCCCGATTCCATGTTAAGCTCAATGACAAGGGACTTCCTTTTTATAGCCGAGTCCGAACGGCGTTCCACATTGTAGGGAAACCACTTAGAGAAGCTTTGAAACCCTCAGAAATGTCACCAGCATTACTGAGGTGGGATAATCCACCGCTGAAAAACTTTTTGGTGTTCGGTCGAAGCAGGAATCGA